>NC_089813.1:38763349-38815849 GCF_029633855.1 Hoplias malabaricus
TGTTGCTTTCTTAATACTCGCAGAATGGCAGGAGTTAGAATAATTTGATTGTAGCCGTAGACTGTGTTTGTAGCACATTCACAACAAGCAATAGCCCTTCTTCCAAAAATGTGCTACATAATAAGCATTTTTCAAATGTGTCAGTCGGCAGCGTGTGAATGAAGTGTTTCCCATGAACTCAGTTCGTATTAAAACAAAACTGCTGAATTCATTCAGTCATGGTCCCGCGCTTTTACCCTAACCCAGCCAGTGCAACTTAACGGGACCCACAGAAGTTAAACAAGGTCTAACTGGTTCAAGGTAAGCATGGCCTAAGTCTGTTGATACATGGACTATTAATGAGACCCATGGAAGCTGTCTATTTCAGCTAAAAGTGGTAGTTTGAATGTTAGATCCTCTTTTGTAAGTCGCTTTTTTGATAAAAGCGTCTGCCAAATGCATAAATGTAATGTAAATGTACTACGTAGTAGCCCATTGTGCACTCTGGGACTCCCAGTCGGACCTGGAATTGAACCTGCAGCCTCCTGGTCAAAGGGCCAACCCCTAAACCACATGTCGTTCAGTAAAACCAACGTTAAATAACCCTTCCCATAAGTTCTGCTAAACACAATTTTCTAAATCTGTAGTCACCTGATGATGACGCACTGATTCTCACTGTCAATCATCATGTTCCTGTACATGTTGTCTGTTAATGCGTAGATATGGGGAGGATTCTCATACTGTGCCTAGAGAGAGAGAGAGAGAGAGAGAGAGATAGAGATAGAGATAGAGAGGGAAGCAGAGAGAGAAAGATATTAATATATTCAACAAACAGACAGAGAGAACACACCACACTCCTCACAGACAGTCACCCGGAGGAAACCCACGCAGACACAGAGAGAACACACCACACTCCTCACAGACAGTCACCCGGAGCCGGATTCAAACCCACAAGTATTTTGTAACAAACAAAATACTTAGGGTCGTCAGACCCTTATTATGTTATGGGTTCAAAGTATAAAAATATAAATGTAATAAAAAATGGTTACTTACGGCTCCTTGGTAAAGCTCAATCTCTCTGTCTGTAAAATACGGCATCTGTTTAAACGGGTTCACCGATATCAACACGGACCCAATGTACGTCTACAGACCTGAGTTAAGGACTCATTCAGCTCAAATATGAAGTGTTATCAGTCCAGTTTGACTCCCTTAAAGGCACAATCAACCATTTTCTACAATGATGATTCTTTATGAAACAGCCATTATACTGACACCTAATGGCCTGGATGTGTCAGACTAAAACTACTGTAAACATGGCTCCATCCAGACAGGGGCCCACTCTGTGGAGCATAAACCAGATCATTCAGGGGACTCTGAAAACAAATGGATTCTTCATTTTAAGTGACTTGTACTTGACAGAGACATGTAAATAATGAATAATCACATACAAAGTTTAGCTGCTTTTGCAGGTAATTTGACAGTTTCTCCTTTAAATTTACTTCAATATATTATGCTCATAGTTTGGTTTTCCTGCCTGGGATTCGAACCCAGTCTGATTTTATTAATAGGAAAACTTGACCTTTGGAAAAGCCCTAAAAGCTTTTCGCTGTAAGAAACACCAGCAGATGTGTGCAGTGAGAAACAAGGAAGTGTGTGTGTTGCTAAGTGCCTCGGTCTGTAAAGAGGAACCAACAGGTCTTGTGATCCACATAGCACTCTGTATGTGAGTGTGTGTGTATGTGTGTGTGTGTGGTGTGTGTGTGTGTGAGTTAGCTAAATAACAAAAACATGGTCTATAATGAGGTCACCTACATTTTCACAGATAAAAAAAAAGCCATAATCACTGAATGTAATATCAGATGCTAAAGCTAAGCGTCAGCACTTTTAAGAGAGATACTCCACAGAGTGAAACGGTTAAACCAAGACAGGTCTATATCTCCTTACATAAAAAAAACCCAGCTCATTGTTATGTTGATGTCCCTCACAAATCAACGTGTCATTAATTAACCAATCAAAAACCAAGAGACCAAACGCACCTCATGAGGCTAGTTTCAGCTAGAGCCCTATGGTATTTCCAATAGTATGTTAGCACTAAGCTAATGCTGCTAACATAACTTACTGGACATTCAAAGCTTGAATAAAACCCTGAAATATATTTTACTTGGTTCCTTCAGTTTTGCTTGGGGAACAGTGCACAATCAGGTGATTGACTTAAGATAAAAATGATTGACAAGTGTCCCACCCATTAACCCCCACCCACTGATGCTGCAGTGTTTTATCACCATGTCGTTTTGTAGTTGATATTTCTGCTAAACATCAAAAAGATCCTCCCAGTAAACAGGACACTGTGGTGGCATTCATGTGCGCTCATCTCATAACTCTGATATTTCCGACAGAGCTTGAATACAACACAGACTTTCTGGATTTAACGATATTATAATAATTATATGTATTAGTTTAAATATAAATATGCAAAAAGGCCTCATTAACTGTTCTCTAAGGGCCTAGACAGTTATTTTCCTATCTCTAAGGTAATGTTAAATCCAGTGCCATGCTGTTTCACTATGACTGTCCTGAGTATAGTGAAAGGTATGTGCAGTTACACTTTGAAATAACTGTAGTTGTGCGTTGTCATACTGGGATTTCATTATTGTAAAAAAAACAACAACTTTCAAACCAAGTAAATCGAGTAATGTGACTGTTTTCTTCAGATTTGTGTTTCTGGACGTTTCAGATTAGTGATCTAACACTTGCTTTCCTGTCGAAGATCAGGGCCCAGTTTCCCCAAAACATCTTGGTGTAAAGATCACCTTAACATGGGGAGAGAGAGAGAGAGAGAGAGAGAGAGAGAGAGAGAGAGAGAGAGAGAGAGACTGAGAGAGACAGAGAGAGAGACAGAGAGACTGAGAGAGACAGAGAGAGACAGACAGAGACACTGAGAGAGAGAGAGAGACAGACAGAGACACTGAGAGAGAGAGAGAGAGAGAGAGAGAGAGAGAGAGAGAGAGAGACAGACAGAGAGACAGAGAGAGACAGAGAGAGAGACAGAGAGACAGAGAGACTGAGAGAGACAGAGAGAGAGAGACTGAGAGAGAGACTGAGAGAGACAGAGAGAGAGAGACTGAGAGAGACAGAGAGAGACAGACAGAGACACTGAGAGAGAGAGAGACAGACAGAGACACTGAGAGAGAGAGAGAGAGAGAGAGAGAGAGACAGAGAGAGACAGACTGAGAGACAGAGAGAGATAGAGAGAGAGAGTGTTCAGTGCAATGCTCACTCTACCACTTAAGAATCCTCTGTTCTAAGATGCATTTTGGAAACCCAACCCCGATCTGGGCTCTCTCTCTGTGTCCATTAGCCCCATTAATTTAATGTTAAAGAACAACAGTCAATCACAGATCATTCCTCTTATTCTCAGAAGATTGATATCTCTGTCCCAAACACTTGCTGTGACATAATATCAGCACGGCACTTTAACCGAGACGCTACTGTATGTTAAAATACTGAAGCTGTGTTTTATTTTTAAACCCTTCCTCTCACAGCGGATATAAAGCGTCTCTACATCACAGGAAGTGAAATTTTAAAGGGGTAGTTTGGTCAGAGCAGCTAACACCGCTAACAGTAAATAGATGCCAGCAAGGAATGAAAGCCTGGCTTGGTCACCGATTTGAGGAAGGGCCCTTTGTTTCAGAGCATCAATATCTTGTATAGTATACTTTCGATAGATAGCAGTTTAGTCTTGAAATAAAAGTCTCGTACTGTACTCGGATTCACCGAGATATTAACACATCTTTATCTGCGGCAGAACTAAAGAGAGGAACTCAAAACCATTTCTCATTAGCGCTTAGGGCCTTCTCTGTTTTGATGCTGTAAATAAATGTTGCCCTTTTATCCAGACAGAATACCTCCTTTTGGGTTAATGCTGTTTCTGGAAAACAACCATCTGACACAAGGCCATGTCTCCTGACCCCTCGATGAGCAACATCTGAGCAATACAACTTTCCTCTGGTCTTCAAGTCTTCAAATAATTGCTTCCATCAACAACTGAGAACAACATTCACTTTAGAACGGAGCATTTCAGATCAATACCTTCTCAATGACTATGTGGAAGAGTGTGTTTATACCTTATCGCTAAAGAGGGTAATGTTGTAGAGAGCAGGCTACCACCTCCTCAGCCCTCTTTCAAAACCAGCCCCCAAAACACATGCACTCTCACCATGAGAGAAGAATGCAACATGATGTTTTCTACTTCAGTCTTTCTGCTCTTTCCTGGTTTAGCAGTGCAAGCTGTTGTAGGGGTCGGTGGAGAAACCTGCACCGTTGTGAACAAGTGAGCTAGATTTCAGCAATATCAGCAATGTAATTTGGGTAGGTTCTGGGGTAGGGATGTGCACAGGTAGGTAGCACATTTGATACGAATGGAAAGACTGAGCTTGTTGTTTACAGTCCTGCGGTGTTTAATTTGTTGGCTACTCAACATCTGAGTAAATGACCCACTCCACTTTGATCACCGAAGCACACGGACATTGTACAATTGTAGAAATGTCATGGCAGTCAAAGGATACGAAGATATAGTCGTCCATGTATCTCTTCTTCAGGTTCTCCACGATGGCGTCCTCTGTGATTTTGGACAGAAGGACCATGTCGTCCACTCCACTCTGCTTGACATTCTGACTCTGCCAGTGGTATTTACTGGCCTGCAGGAAGATAAACACAAGATCAGACTGTCCGAATAGCAAAATGGGAAAGAGCTGCGAGGATGTTCGGTTACCACATGATAGCTAAACCACCCTCATGCACAAAACAGCACGACAAACCAAAAACATTAAACAACAACAAATCAAACCAAAACACACCTCACTAATGTAGATGCCACAATATGTAGGATATATATATATATGGTCAGACATTCAAAGCATAGACCACTGTTCCTGTTTAAAAAGTATATCTGATATTTTGCCACAAGATTTGAGGTAGAGCACCATCATCTCAGACCAATCCATGCTTCATATTCAGCCACACTTTCCCTTCAGTTGTCTCTCCCTTGCTTTTGTGCCAAGACAAAGTGCCTGCTAAACACAGGCGAGCACAACAGCGCTTTGAGACTTCTCTGAACAGGATACCTTTATTCAGGGTGACCGTATGTCCTTGTTTTCCCTGACATATCCTCTTTTTTGGGACCTACAAAATGCATACCCAAAGGATTTCTAAATTGTCACAAATATCTGGGAATGGGCTTTTGCTGTCTGCTGTCTCCACATTTTGAGGTCCCACTTTATTACACGCCAACACTGGCATTCACGCCAATGGTCAACCAGCATCTCAGTCACTATCCTCGGCACCAGAGCAACATCCAATGGACAGAGCAGCAGCAGTTAGTTGCCGAATGGAAACAGTATTAAACAGTATAAATCTGAACCTATTTTTATTTGTTACTATTATTGTTTAGGACCAAATGTTGAATAGAAAGGATTACGATTATCTGTCCCTAAATGCGTTTGTTAGTTGTCTTGTTAAAAGCAGCTGTTTATGTATTAAATTTCAACATAGTTGCATGGTTAAGGAAGGATTTATGAAATATTAACATCCCTACCCTGTACACACTGCCATGGTGCAACCAATTACATGAAATTACACCCCCAACCTTCCCCACACTGCAGGTGTCTGTCTGCCCCGTGCCGCCATTATGCCCTAAGTGTACTCTTTTCTAAAAACCATAATATGGTCAACCTACTTTACTCTATACCACTATATCTTTGCATATAAGTTAGTTTAATTTACAAAAAGTTGTGTATAGCACCTTTGAACAAGTCTGTCACAAAGTGGCATATCGACAGTTCAGCTTACACCACTAATAACTGTGGTTATAGTCGTATTTATTTTAGGTCACTTAACATACTGACGCAGTAGCACCCTTCATTTGGAAAGCTAACCAGTATGTTTGATGTTTTCAGAAGATAAGTGCGTCATAAATGTTATCAGATAAGAACATACACAAGGACAAATTGCTCTAAAACTCTCATTCATAGACTACAGGGAGGTTATATTGAAGGACATTAATGCGCCCTTTCAGAGAGGCTACTTGAGATGCAGTTTTTATTTGCAGGGTTACCCACAATTTGTTAAAACAAAAAGCATAAGAGGAGTTCCAAAACACAGTGATTTACTCCATTACCCTCCATTACAAGAGAGTTCAAAAGAAGATGTACACAGTTGAAAGTAGCACAGGTCACATATAGCATCACCGCTAACTGCGTCTTGTCCTACGAGATGTTACAATCAATACCAATAACATCAGTACCAGCAACATCAGTACCAATAACATCAATACCAATAACATCAGTACCAGTACCATCAGTATCAATAACATCAATACCAATAACATCAGTACCAGTAACATCAGTACCAATAACATCAATACCAGTAACATCAGTACCAATAACATCAATACCAATAACATCAGTACCAGTAACATCAGTACCAATAACATCAATACCAGTAACATCAGTACCAATAACATCAATACCAATAACATCAGTACCAGTAACATCAGTACCAGTAATATCAGTACCAGTAACATCAGTACCAATAACATCAGTATCAGTAACATCAACACCAATAACATCAGTAGCAATAACATCAGTACCAGTAACATCAATACCAATAAAATCAATACCAGTAGCATCAGTACCAATAACATCAGTACCAATAACATCAGTACCAGTAACATCAGTACCAATAACATCAATACCAGTAACATCAGTACCAATAACATCAGTACCAATAACATCAATACCAGTAACATCAGTACCAATAACATCAGTACCAATAACATCAGTACCAGTAACATCAGTACCTATAACATCAATCCCTGTACCATCAGTACCAATAACATCAATACCAGTAACATCAGTACCAGTAACATCAGTACCAATAACAACAGTACCAATAACATCAATACCAGTAACATCAGTACCAATAACATCAGTACCAGTAACATCAGTACCAGTAACATCAGTACGAATAACATCAGTATCAGTAACATCAATACCAATAACATCAGTACCAATAACATCAGTACCAGTAACATCAGTACCAGTAACATCAGTACCAATAACATCAATACCAATAACATCAGTACCAATAACATCAATACCAGTAACATCAGTACCAATAACATCAGTAACAATAACATCAGTATCAATAACATCAGTACCAGTAACATCAGTACCAGTAACATCAATACCAATAACAACAGTACCAATAACATCAATACCAGTAACATCAGTACCAATAACATCAGTACCAGTAACATCAGTACCAGTAACATCAGTACCAATAACATCAGTATCAGTAACATCAATACCAGTAACATCAGTAGCAATAACATCAATACCAGTAACATCAGTACCAATAACATCAATACCAGTAACATCAGTACCAGTAACATCAATACCAATAACAACAGTACCAATAACATCAATACCAGTAACATCAGTACCAATAACATCAGTACCAGTAACATCAATACCAATAATATCAATACCAGTAACATCAGTACCAATAACATCAGTACCAATAACATCAGTTCCAGTAACATCAATACCAATAACATCAGTACCTATAACATCAATACCAGTACCATCAGTACCAATAACATCAATACCAGTAACATCAGTACCTATAACATCAATACCAGTACCATCAGTACCAGTACCAACAGTACCAATAACATCAAAACCAGAAACATCAGTACCAATAACATCAATACCAATAACATCAGTACCAATAACATCAATACCAGTAACATCAGTACCAATAACATCAATACCAATAACATCAGTACCAGTAACATCAATACCAATAACAACAGTACCAATAACATCAGTGCCAATAACATCAGTATCAGTAATATCAATACCAATAACATCAGTACCAGTAACATCAATACCAATAACATCAGTGCCAATAACATCAATACCAGTAACATCAATACCAGTAACATCAATACCAATAACATCAGTACCTATAACATCAGTACCAATAACATCAGTACCTATAACATCAGTACCAATAACATCAATACCAATAACATCAAAACCAGTACCATCAGTACCAATAACATCAGTACCTATAACATCAATGCCAGTAACATCAGTACCAATAACATCAAAACCAGTAACATCAATACCAATACCATCAGTACCAATAACATCAATACCAATAACATCAAAACCAGTACCATCAGTACCAATAACACCAGGACCTAAAACCTCAGTACCAGTAACATCAGTACCAGTAACATCAGTACCAATGACATCAATAGCAATAACATCAGTACCAGTATCATCAGTACCAATAACATCAGTACCTATAACATCAGTACCAGTAACATCAATACCAATAATATCAAAACCAGTAACATCAGTACCAGTACCATCAGTACCAATAACATCAATACCAATAACATCAAAACCAGTAACATCAGTACCAGTACCATCAGTACCAATAACATCAATACCAATAACATCAAAACCAGTACCATCAGCACCAGTAACATAAATACCAATAAGATCAATACCAGTAACATCAGTACCAATAACATCAGTACCAGTAACATCAGTACCAATAACATCAATACCAGTAACATCAGTACCAATAACATCAGTACCAGTAACATCAGTACCAATAACATCAATACCAGTAACATCAGTACCAATAACATCAGTACCAATAACATCAGTACCTATAACACCAGGACCTATAACCTCAGTACCAGTAACATCAGTACCAGTAACATCAGTACCAATGACATCAGTACCAATAACATCAGTACCTATAACATCAATACCAGTAACATCAGTACCAATAATATCAAAACCAGTAACATCAAAACCAGTACCATCAGAACCAGTAACATCAATACCAATAACATCAGTACCTACAACATCAAAACCAGCACCATCAGTACCAATAACATCAGTACCTATAACATCAGTACCAATAACATCAGTACCTATAACATCAGTACCTATAACATCAGTACCAATAACATCAGTACCTATAACATCAGTACCAATAACATCAATACCAGTAACATCAGTACCAATAACACCAGGACCTATAACATCAGTACCAGTAACATCAGTACCAGTAACATCAGTACCAATGACATCAATAGCAATAACATCAGTACCTTTAACATCAATACCAGTAACATCAGTACCAATAACATCAATACCAATAACATCAGTACCTACAACATCAAAACCAGTACCATCAGTACCAATAACATCAGTACCTATAACATCAGTACCAATAACATCAATACCAGTAACATCAGTACCAATAACACCAGTACCTATAACATCAGTACCAATAACACAAGTACCAATAACATCAATACCAATAACATCAGTACCAATAACATCAAAACCAGTACCATCAGTACCAGTACCATCAGTACCAATAACATCAGTACCAGTAACATCAGTACCCATAACATCACTACCAGTACCATCAGTACCAATACCATCAGTACCAATAACATCAATACCAATAACATCAGTACCAATCACATCAATACCAGTAACATCAGTACCAGTACCATCAGTACCAATAACATCAGTAGCAGTAACATCAGTACCAATAACATCAGTAGCAGTAACATCAGTACCATTACCATCAATACCAGTAACATCAGTACCAATAACATCAGTACCAGTAACATCAATACCAGTACCATCAGTACCAATCACATCAATACCAGTAACATCAGTACCAGTACCATCAGTACCAATAACATCAGTAGCAGTAACATCAGTACCAGTAACATCAGTACCCATAACATCACTACCAGTACCATCAGTACCAATACCATCAGTACCAATAACATCAATACCAATAACATCAGTACCAATCACATCAATACCAGTAACATCAGTACCAGTACCATCAGTACCAATAACATCAGTAGCAGTAACATCAGTACCAATAACATCAGTAGCAGTAACATCAGTACCATTACCATCAATACCAGTAACATCAGTACCAATAACATCAGTACCAGTAACATCAATACCAGTACCATCAGTACCAATAACATCAACACCATTACCACCAATATCAGTAACATCAGTACTAATAACATCAGTACTAGTAACATCAATACCAGTACCATCAGTACCAATAACATCAATACCAGTAACATCAATACCAGTACCATCAGTACCAATAACATCAATACCAGTAACATCAGTACCAGTAACATCAGTACCAGTACCATCAGTACCAATAACATCAATACCAGTAACATCAGTACCAGTATCTTCAGTACCAATAACATCAATACCAGTAACATCAGTACCAGTAACATCAGTACCAGTACCATCAGTACCAATAACATCAATACCAGTAACATCAGTATCAATAACATAAATACCAGTAACATCAATACCAGTAACATCAGTACCAATAACATCAGTGCCAGTAACATCAATACCAGTACCATCAGTACCAATAACATCAATACCAGTAACATTAGTACCAGTAACATCAGTTCCAGTACCATCAGTACCAATAACATCAATACCAGTAACATCAGTACCAGTATCTTCAGTACCAATAACATCAATACCAGTAACATCAGTACCAGTATCTTCAGTACCAATAACATCAATACCAGTAACATCAGTACCAGTAACATCAATACCAGTACCATCAATACCAATAACATCAATACCAGTAACATCAGTATCAATAACATAAATACCAGTAACATCAATACCAGTAACATCAGTACCAATAACATCAGTGCCAGTAACATCAATACCAGTACCATCAGTACCAATAACATCAATACCAGTAACATCAGTACCAGTAACATCAGTACCAAAAACATCAATACCAGTAACATCAGTACCAATAACATCAGTAGCAATAACATCAATACCAGTACCATCAGTACCAATAACATTAATACCAATAACATCAGTACCAGTACCATCAGTACCAGTAACAGCAGTACCAATAACATCAATACCAGTAACATCAGTACCAATAACATCAAAACCTGTAACATCAGTACCAGTACCATCAGTACCAATAACATCAGTACCTATAACATCAATACCAGTAACATCAGTAGCAATATTATCAGTACCAATAACATCAGTACCAATAACATCAATACCAGTAACATCAGTACCAGTACCATCAGTACCAATCACATCAATACCAGTAACATCAGTACCAGTACCATCAGTACCAATAACATTAGTAGCAGTAACATAAGTACCAATAACATAAATACCAGTAACATCAGTACCAATAACATCAGTACCAGTAACATCAATACCAGTACCATCAGTACCAATAACATCAATACCACTACCACCAATACCAGTAACATCAGTATTAATAACATCAGTACCAGTAACATCAATACCAGTATCATCAGTACCAATAACATCAGTAGCAATAACATCAATACCAGTACCATCGGTACCAATAACATCAATACCAAGAACATCAATACCAGTAACATCAGTACCAATAATATCAATACCAGTACCATCAGTACCAATAACATCAATACCAGTACCATCAGTACCAATAACATCAAAACCAGTAACATCAGTACCAATAACATCAATACCAATAACATCAGTACCAGTACCATCAGTACCAATCACATCAATACCAGTAACATCAGTACCAGTACCATCAGTACCAATAACATAAATACCAGTAACATCAGTACCAATAACATAAATACCAGTAACATCAATACCAGTATCATCAGTACCAATAACATCAGTAGCAATAACATCAATACCAGTACCATCGGTACCAATAACATCAATACCAGTAACATCAATACCAGTAACATCAGTACCAATAATATCAGTGCCAGTAACATCAATACCAGTAACATCAGTACCAATAATATCAATACCAGTACCATCAGTACCAATAACATCAGTACCAGTAACATCAATACCAGTACCATCAATACCAATAACATCAATACAACTACCACCAATACCAGTAACATCAGTATTAATAACATCAGTACCAGTAACATCAATACCAGTATCATCAGTACCAATAACATCAGTAGCAATAACATCAATACCAGTACCATCGGTACCAATAACATCAATACCAGTAACATCAATACCAGTAACATCAGTACCAATAATATCAGTGCCAGTAACATCAATACCAGTAACATCAGTACCAATAACATCAATACCAGTACCATCAGTACCAATAACATCAATACCAGTAACATCAGTACCAATAACATCAATACCAGTACCATCAGTACCAATAACATCAATACCAGTAACATCAGTACCAATAACATCAATACCAGTACCATCAGTACCAATAACATCAATACCAGTACCATCAGTACCAATAACATCAATACCAGTAACATCAGTACCAATAACATCAATACCAGTACCATCAGTACCAATAACATCAATACCAGTAACATCAGTACCAATAACATCAATACCAGTAACATCAGTACCAATAACATCAATACCAGTACCATCAGTACCAATAACATCAATACCAGTAACATCAGTACCAATAACATCAATACCAGTAACATCAGTACCAATAACATCAATACCAGTACCATCAGTACCAATAACATCAATACCAGTAACATCAGTATTAATAACATCAATACCAGTAACATCAGTACCAATAACATCAATACCAGTACCATCAGTACCAATAACATCAATACCAGTAACATCAGTATCAGAAATGACAGATCAGATCCATGTATCTAATATTTCTCATTATGAGATTATTATAAGATTAGACTTTACCCATTTTTATTGTTGTAAGAACATGTGTAACGTGTTTATTTGGCCTATTGTGACATGCTCTTTGTTTAACCAGATTTTATCCAGTAAATGTTTATTGTTTTATAAGTGGTATGTCTCATGATTTGGAAAAAAGTCTTATGGTCTGACAATGGAATAGAACTAATTTTGTCTGATAAATTCTCTTAAAACAATCAAAGAACATATCAAAATAAAAACTAATATTAATCTCAAAATGAGAATGATGAGATGTTTACATTATAAAAGATGATTTTACTTGCTGAGGTATTTATTTATTTATTTATTGCAGTACCGTAGAAGTGTTCGCTCTTTTATTAGCAACACTGTGGCCTGGCCTTGCAGAGTCATCTTTGAAGGCATTTATTACATTTATCACACATTCATCACAGAACATCAGTCATCAGTCCAGAGTCCCTGAAGAACCCACAGTCTCTGAAGGTTTAGACTGGACACACAACAGGGGAGAATCAGCTCCATCGTATGATATAACAAAGGCTACGATGGAAGGAGTGATATGTGTTATGAGTAAGGTGTGAATCATGTACATGAACTTAACAAACCAACAGCACGCCGCATACAGTTCAGAATCAGAATCATCTTATTTTGCCGAATATGTTATACATACAAGGTCCGTGCCTTGGTAAGTGTCACGTGTCCAAGGCAGGGGCTCGAGTACAGCACAAATAACCTCACTCTGTGTGTGAGTAGAAAGACCCTTCCTCTGCCCCAATCACATGCACAGTATCAGATTTGTTTTAGTAAGTAGTGTTTGTTAACAACTGGCTTAATGGATCTGGACACTTCGTGTTCTCCTCCAAGCGTGTTGAGCTCTCCTGTGGTGAGGTGTTGGCTGAAGTTAGAAAAGAAGTGGTGGAGCTTCACGTATTTTGGGGAAGCGTGTATCTGTCCTGGTCAGTAGCATTGTGTGTGAATGCTATGTCACCAACAATAATATTCTCCGAAGTGATACACACAGACAAACTGAACTGAACTCAGAAGCTACACACAATGCAGTTTTTTTGGAGTAAGAGCTGTATTGGTATACGGCATTTTACTTAAATACAATGTTTCTTGCACTGGTTATTAACCATTTTAACATCGCAAAGGTGAAGGTCCAGTTATAATACAGCACACAATCAGAACGGCTGAGAGTTCGATGTAATCATTCGATGTAATCTCGATGTAATCTCGATGTAATCTGCCAACGCTTCAGGACATATACAATAGTGGGGTGATGAAGAGTGCTGGCAAAATTACAGCTGGATCCTCTCAACCTGGACATCACCACTTTCAAACACTTCCCTCTGCCAGAAGATTCAGGGCCATCAAAACCAGCACAACCAGACACACTAACAGCTTCTTCCCCAGAGCTGTAGCACTCATCAACAACAGTGGACACCTCACACTTTAAACTTTAAACTAAACTGAAACACCAACTCCAACTATATTCATATCATTCTGTAATGTTCTGCATACAGTAGTTCTCCATAGTTCTACATTTTCACACAACTCCTCGGCTCTTTATTATTATTGTTCTTTATGTATTGTATTTTTTTTTTTTTTTTTGCCTTAGATTAATACTTGTTTAAAGTCTGTGTGCTCGTCCGGTCTGTTGTCCACGTCATACATGTGTGATCTCACAAAAACAAATTCCTTGTATGTGTCACACACTTGGCGAATAAAGCGATTCTGATTCTGATTTTGATCAGTTCACAAATACAACCCCATGGAAATATTTTTAGACTGTAAATCCATGTAAAGCATTTAAAAGAAGTTAAACAGACATTGTGTTGCTAAACCGACAAAGAAAATTACAAAAGCCTCTGTGATTGTGGCCCTAACGCTCATCTGAAGAAATAGTCAGTGAGAAGTGGACTGAGGCCAGTGGCCGGTTCCTCTTTATCTCGGCCGGATGCTTCTTAGCCGCTGTGAGCCAGAAAACAAAGAAGAGACTCCAGAATACTGAACTGAGACGAATGGGTGGTGTGTCTCTCTGAGCTAACACTCACTGTGGAGACTCTGCTCCTGAAAACGAGTGTTAATATTAGTGTAGTGTAAAATATTTTACATTTTGATGGACGTAGTATGTATGACATTTTTCTAACCAGTAAAAATAATCTATTGTAATAGACAGATATTGCATCTGTCTATTGTGTTTGTGTGCGTGTGTGTTTTAATGCAGTTACCCTTCAAAAAAGATAAAAATTTAATGAAGCTCATTATATTGGGAATCTAGTGCCCACCAACCAACCGATGGCAAATAAAAAAAAAACCCACAGGCCTCTTACATAGATATCAGACACTTCAGACCACATCCGAGTCCAATCACAGTGCTGGACCCATGTTTATATAAAAGCAAAAAGACGATGTTAAACACAGCAATACAGCACTGAGTAAAAATGGAGAAAACGAGAAAGCAGAAGAAAGAGAACAGAGCAAAAACAGCTAAAAACAAAGCTTGTGCCCCTCACTGCTGTGCGCTCAGGGTCGGGGTGAACAGCGAGCGGCTCATTATCATTTAAAGCAACAGGTGCTAAAAGCGGCCGCTCTGAACAAGGTTGTTTAGACAGGGGGAGAACGCTGATGTGGGGTTTGATCCTTGTGGTACTTTGACCATAGAAGGTCACAGATGTTTCTTTAAGACCTAGAACAGTTTTGTTTTCCATTGTAAAGAAGTGGTACGTTATCTTTTTTAATGAAACCGGCTTGTTTTACAACATCACTGGCAGGTCATTCAGGGTTAGGTTCAGTTCATGTCTGAGAAACTAGAGCATGAGATTTTGTACCATCATGTTCTGTATAGTAGAGGAATAACCAAATATGGGACACACAAACAGAAGGTGTGAGCTGAAAGTAAATGAAGAGATACTGCTGCTACTCTGTGAACGTACCTAAATGTAGCTGCTGTGGTCATCAGCAGGAAACAGAGGCCAGTTACAGATGGTTCTGTCAGATGCCGCCAACACAGTGATTATCAGCTCTTGAGTGAACTCATTTCTCTTTAATCTGGAGGGGTATTTCTCACAGTTCCACGGAACATATTCTATCTACCCAAATGTGGAAGCAACACACACTTTTGCCATTGTATTTCTGTTCATTCTTCTGAAAGGGAGGGTATTAATATAGAATTTGCCCCACTTGCTGCCGTCTCTAGATCCATTCAGGATTGATTATCTTGCACATTCTTTATTTTATTTTATATTCTGTATTAAGTTTTATATTTCTATTTTTGCAGTCATTATTTACTTTTACTCTTATCTCTACGGTAACTATGCCTCAGTATGGAACAGCTACTGGATTGAATTTCCCTCTGGGTTTAATAAAGTATCTATCTATCAATCTAGATGTGGATCTTGGTCACACCAGAGAACATAATCCTTTGCTATGAGGCTTTATAGCAGTTTTGCTGGCTCTTGGGGTCTTGTGTGTGACTGCTTCAGAGTTTTATCGTCTTGTTCAGTACCTTGCTATGGCTCTTTAATAATCTCCAGACTGAGATCATATCAAGAGGAGTGTGGATACTTTGTGACAGTGTATACAGGGAGGGCCATTTATATGGATACACCTTAATAAAATGGGAATGGTTGGTGATATTAACTTCCTGTTTGTGGCAGGGTGGTGACCATGGCGGCCATTTTGAAGTCGGCCATTTTGGATCCAACTTTTGGTTTTTCAACTGGAAACCCGTGCTAGCATTTCTCCTGCGGTGTTGCTATCAGTGTGTGAAGAGTCGGAGAAATGGGTTGCATTGACAATCCAACACAATGGGCATCACTTTGAACACATTTTATAAGTGGTCAGAGACTTGTAAATAACTCATGAAAGAATAAAGTTACGTTAAAACCAATTGCACACCATTGTTTTTCTTTTGACGTTCCCAATAAGATTGATGTGTCACATGACCCTCTTCCCGTTGAAAAAACAAAAGTTGTATCCAAAATGGCCGACTTCAAAATGGCCGCCATGGTCACCACCCTGCCACAAACAGGAAGTTAATATCACCAACCATCCCCATTTTATTAAGTTGTATCCGAATAAATGGCCCGCTCTGTATATTAGAATAGACATTGTGCTGCAACAGTTTGCAACTGTTACGTCTCGGCTTTACGTCTACACTAACAATTCCATGGTTAACCATTAAAAAAGTGGTATCTCACCCTTTAACCTGCATTAATTTGTGTTTAAACATCCTGAAAGTTGTCTTTTGTAACATAGATCTGCAGAACAACTTCAAAATGAGTTCTAAAAGCATCCATGCGTTGATAACATTTGCATAGAAAAAAATAACTGTAAGTGAAACTAGGTTTAACACGCCTGAGAGGGACTTCCACTGTGATCTAAACAGGAAGATGCATACAAATATGACCTCATGTGTTAACAACATTGTCAGAAAAAGATCTGTAGAGCAACAGCTTGTTGTTTTCTCATAAGCATGGCTCCAGCTTAACATCTGCATGCATCGCATATTTAAACCTCTTATTATTTACTGTTTCCTGTTTCTCACTTTTAAGTATTATTTGCATGAACTGAGCATTAGAATTGCTGCAAATGTTTATACCGAAGGAGCAAATTACCATTTTCTCTTGATTGATGATTCTTCTTTTCTTTGTAAAATAATCATTACGCATTAACCTCGTGACCTGGATGTTTCGGAGAGTCTGTATTAAACCCGTTTTAATAATAACAGTCCTCACGTGGGAGGCCCGCTCTCTGGATCATAAACGGGTTCATTCAGGGATGAAAAAGCTATATTTGGTCCTTCATCACGTGTCATGTGAACTTTATAGAAACTAGTAAAAGGCTTACTCTTGGTTTTGGTCAATGACAATATGCTTGTGTATTTTTGCCTATATTTGACCGTGACGCACAGAAGCAGAAATGCATTACAGTAATAAGAATAAGTTACTTTACGTTGCCATAGAAAGCAATGACCATGAAGTAATCAGCTACTGCTGGAGAAACCGCTGAAAACATGACGTTCGTGAGTGGAACCAGTGACCAATGACATTCTGCAGTCACTGCATGGAACATATCAGTGTGTCACACCACGAGCGAAGACGTCTTCAAATGTGCTTACTTCAACTACACGGATTCCAAAACTGTTATTTTTGGAAAGGAGCATGTGCGCTTGAGGTTTGTGAATGAATGAATCAGAGATAGGAATGTGTTGCACACACAGAACTGTGCAAAAGTCAGAGACCTCCCAATGTTCGTTTAAATTTCAGTCAAAACCTCCACGAAGTACGTCGTTTTTCTGATAACGTAGAAGATAAGCCACATTCATGAATAGAAGGTAAAAATCTGAAAAAAATAGTGAGTTAGAAATTTATTTGAAGCTGCAGAGAAAGTGGAACTCATAAAATCAAACAAAAAAAAAATGGTAGACCATCAAAACCTCAGTCTCCACCTCTTGAACAGTTCTCATTGTTCTTATCGGACATAGGGGAGGATCGAGCTGTACTCTGAAGTGCTCTGAAATGAAAGAAAGAAGCTACTGGTGTTCTCAGAATAAGACTGAGCGCTACATCACTGAATGTGCTTTCTTATTGCGAGAAGCAAGGAAGGTTTTGCTGCCTGGGAGTACAGATGCTCCAGGTCAGTGATGGCTGTTGAATATCAGCTAACGATGCGAGTACGTACAACTCCAGAAACACAAAAGTGGTGAGGAAGTGTCGAGACAAAACCGCAGGCCCCTCTGACACATATTTCAACTTCCCCTTGAACGCATTCGGCCGCTGTTGCGAAAATCCCGCTAACTTTGAGGCTCCTCAAAACGCAAGCATGCACACATCCTCTTCAGACAACACCCCGCCTCTCCCTTCTCTCAGATACTGCAGCAAGATCAAGGGCAGACCCGGCTTTAACCGTAATCCTCTCCTAAGATTGGACGACACGTACCTCTTCCTTACCCAAACTTGACAAAATCCATCGGTCAGTTTTAACCAAACCATACTCAAGGTTGTCTTATTCAAATCTGGCTCCAACAGCTGTCTTAAACAATTCGAACTCTAACTACTGTATCAACATCTAACCCAAATCGTAGGCTTGCTTCTGCTTTACCGTCATCTCACTGAAGCCCTCCCAAACGTATCATAAACTCTGTGAAGACAAACTCTTCAAATACTTAAACTAAACCCTACGACAAGCCTTGCCTTATTCTTAACCAAACCCAGTCCAAACCTGGACGAATCTCAACCAAATCTGGTCCAAAGCCAAGATGAATCAGAACCAGACTCAGTCTGGTCAAAACAAAAGACATACTTAAACCCAACCCAGTCAACAGCCAAGACAAATACTAACCAGACCCTGCCCTAATCTACACAAAACTCTGCCCTCGTTTTAAAGTGTCTAGGCCCAACTACAGGCAAAGCTAATGCCAATACAAAGTCCTCTCTGACCCTGTCCTAACTTTGCCAATGCTTTGCCACATTATGCCCTCCCCTTTGACAAGTCTTACCACACATTCGTGCAGCAAGTCAGCGGATAAACTCACAGCATTTTCTTGTAATACTTGGCAACCACTTGAGCAATATTTGTGAGAAAAGTGGACATGATTTCTGTTGTGTGTAGAAAGCTACAACAAGCAGAACTAAAGACCTTCTTGAGAAAGACCTCCATCTATCAGCGCCGAATGACCCATCAGCTGCAGCACTCTGTAGAGCGCTAATACAGAACTAAAAACAGGAAAGAAATTACATCTCTACCATTTAAGGAATTGGAGTCTGTTTCTACCACCTCCAGCGTCCACAGGCTGAACACTTCTGGTTTTTTTAAATTCCTGGCAGCGTTCAGGGAGAATTGTGACTAATTTAGGCTTAGTTTAAGATATTTACCTGTACATAACTGGAGTGATAACTGGGTAATCGTGTAAATCAGACTGTAATCAGAGTGTCCGTTTGTTCGTTAAAATATAAGTAAAGATTCAAAGCATGCGACAAACGGATGGTTCATGTCTGATGATTTCTTCATGTTCTGTAGACACAATACAGGAACACACCCTGGGCACGCTCCAGTCCATCACAGGGCATCACACACTCACCCAGTCACTCACACAGACACTTCACTTACCGGTATGTGTTTTAGAACACTGTGGTAGGAAACTGGAGGAAACCCACACATACACAGTGAGAACACACCACACAGTGACCGGATGCGAGGATCCTACCCAGGACCCCGAGACCCTGGAGCGGCGTGACACACACTACCTGCAGCGCCAGGCTGCCACACGTTAACTGTTCCGTAATTATAAATTTATATGTAACCACTATTAAGTATTCAGCTCCTATTTAAATAATGTAATATTTACATAAAGTAGTTTTGCATAACTTTTAAAGGACGTTACTGCAGAAATGGTGCATTTTAAGTTTTGTTTCTTTTCTTTTTACATTGATACAAACTTCAAATCATTATTTTTAATCAGTTTTTTCATCATTTTATTTACATTCATTTGAATACAAAAAAGCTGCCACAGACATTGTGTCAGAAACAGCTTTAATATTCAAATAAATGTAAAAAAAAGGAACAAAAAACAAAGAAGAAGAATGTGCAAAGGCAGATATATTTGAGGGTTTTAAGAACCACTTATTTTTTAGGGTTTAAAGAGGTTAGAGGGGCACTGAAGACCCCTTCCTGCACACCAAGCATTAAATGAGCATCTTACAGGAGGCGGATGCGCCAGGGTACCACAGCCCGTCCTGGACCATGGCACCAGACGAAGCAGAAGTAGAAGGAGTAAGTTATAGAGGTGTTGTTACCATTGTGCCGGGATTGTGATGGTCCTCTTTAGATTGTCCTCTTCCACACCCTAATGACCGTTATGTCCACAATTGTGAGTGTGTCTTTGTGTGTGTGTGTGTGTGTGTGCGTGCATGTAACGAGAAGGTCTGGCACGCTCCCTGTCAGTAGTTCTCCATCATGTTTGGACCCTTTAAACTTCTGTAAAAACACATCAGATTTCAGACAGCCCTACACACGCTACCACTTCCTCACACTCCCACAGAGAACTTCAGAAAGAATTGCAACCGCTCTCTCTCTCACACACACACACACACACACATACACACTATCACACACTCACAGACACACCCCCCGAGACAAGTGTGAGAAAACCACTTCTTATTTACTCTTTCTTCCACAACACAAATTTGAACCTGAAGCATTAAAGCACCCTCTGTGTGGGAATACAGCTGATACATGTGATCAGTTCATGGCCAATAGAATTCGAAGCTCTGGAGAAGCTGCACATGAGCCTAAGATCACCAAGCCCTCAGTGCCCAGAGCTGGGCTGCGGTGCAGTAGAACTGCTCCATCCAGCACCCGTGGTATGAGTTGGATCCAAAACTAATCATCTGAACGCAACTTCAACAGACTCAACAGTGTTTAATCAGCACTGAGAGTGATGAAGAGTGTTAAATTTGAGCACTTGTGAATTTGTTGTCTATAAATGCTGCATGCAATCAATCCTCACAGCAATGTTCCCAGGCGACTGAAGGTTATTTCAGCAGCAATACGCTTGATTTAAGCCAAAACACACCACTTTAAAGCTGTGGGTTTGGTGGTTTTACAAAAACCTTCACATTTACATACGTCCCCACATTCTGCAGCTGTACACACTGAAGTTATAAAGAGTGTTTCAGCCTGGATTGCTTTTTAAATGACACCAGAATCAGTCATCATTTACATATGTCTTAAAGGTGCCGTACCAGCAACTGTTGCAAAATATAAAGGGAGGTAGGAGAATGGTCATGCAACAATTTAAGAATGAGTTTGAATGAAAATGAATATTACGTAACGTTATACGTGAAATATATGTAACACACGAGAATTGCAAGAAATACTCCCTGTGAACTAAAAATGAATGTAAAATACAACAAATAGTAATTTTCGTACATTGTTTGCGACTTTTTGGTGGTGAAGATGATTGATTGCACCTTTAACTCGGTGTGAAATCCCTGGAAGAGGCGGCTGAACTGAGGAGCGCTAGAAAACAGAAAGGGGAAGTGAGAGCAGAAGCTGCGGTCATTTCTTGAGTTGAGTTTAAACAGAATGGAAAAAGCCTGAAACTGTGCTCAGATCAGCTCCTAACGGTCAGAATGTGAAATAGGTGAGAGCAGCAGGTTCACTCCCTCTGACAGTTACAACCACAAAGGCCCTGCCCTACACACGCACACACACACACACACACACACACATACACACACACAGTCACACCTGCAGCAGCACACACTCTAAATTGCTGACAGCCACCAATCCATTTTACTTAATTGAGTATACAGGAAATTATCCAGTGTGTTATCAACATTCATTCATTCATTCATTCATTCATTCATTTTCTTTAACTACTTCCTCCTGTTCAGGTTTGGGGTGAGTACAGAGCGCACCTGAAATCACTGGAGGCAAGTCAAAAGCACACACTGGAGAGTTCACCAGTCCATCACGCACTCACCCTGTCACTCTTACACCTGTGGACAGTTTAATACACACTCACCCTGTCACACTCACACCTGTGGACAGTTTAATACACACTCACCCTGTCACACTCACACACCTGTGGACAGTTTAATACACACTCACCCTGTCACTCTCACACCTGTGGACAGTTTAATACACACTCACCCTGTCACTCTCACACCTGTGGATAGTTTAATACACACTCACCCTGTCACTCTCACACCTGTGGATAGTTTAATACACACTGACCCTGTCACACTCACACACCTGTGGACAGTTTAATACACACTCACCCTGTCACACTCACACCAGTGGACAGTTTAATACACACTCACCCTGTCACTCTTACACCTGTGGACAGTTTAATACACACTCACCCTGTCACACTCACACACCTGTGGACAGTTTAATACACACTCACCCTGTCACTCTCACACCTGTGGACAGTTTAATACACACTCACCCTGTCACTCTCACACCTGTGGATAGTTTAATACACACTCACCCTGTCACTCTCACACCTGTGGATAGTTTAATACACACTCACCCTGTCACACTCACACACCTGTGGACAGTTTAATACACACTCACCCTGTCACTCTCACACCTGTGGACAGTTTAATACACACTCACCCTGTCACTCTCACACCTGTGGATAGTTTAATACACACTCACCCTGTCACTCTCACACCTGTGGATAGTTTAATACACACTGACCCTGTCACACTCACACACCTGTGGACAGTTTAATACACACTCACCCTGTCACACTCACACCAGTGGACAGTTTAATACACACTCACCCTGTCACTCTTACACCTGTGGACAGTTTAATACACACTCACCCTGTCACACTCACACACCTGTGGACAGTTTAATACACACTCACCCTGTCACTCTCACACCTGTGGATAGTTTAATACACACTCACCCTGTCACTCTCACACCTGTGGATAGTTTAATACACACTCACCCTGTCACACTCACACACCTGTGGACAGTTTATTACACACTCACCCTGTCACACTCACACCAGTGGACAGTTTAATACACACTCAACCTGTCACTCTTACACCTGTGGACAGTTTAATACACACTCACCCTGTCACACTCACACACCTGTGGACAGTTTAATACACACTCACCCTGTCACTCTCACACCTGTGGACAGTTTAATACACACTCACCCTGTCACTCTCACACCTGTGGATAGTTTAATACACACTCACCCTGTCACTCTCACACCTGTGGATAGTTTAATACACACTCACCCTGTCACACTCACACACCTGTGGACAGTTTAATACACACTCACCCTGTCACTCTCACACCTGTGGATAGTTTAATACACACTCACCCTGTCACTCTCACACACCTGTGGACAGTTTATTACACACTCACCCTGTCACACTCACACCAGTGGACAGTTTAATACACACTCACCCTGTCACTCTCAACCCTGTGGATAGTTTAATACACACTCACCCTGTCACTCTCACACACCTGTGGACAGTTTATTACACACTCACCCTGTCACACTCACACCAGTGGACAGTTTAATACACACTCACCCTGTCACACTCACACCAGTGGACAGTTTAATACACACTCACCCTGTCACACTCTCACACCTGTGGACAGTTTAATACACACTCACCCTGTCACTCTCACACCTGTGGACAGTTTAATACACACTCACCCTGTCACTCTCACACCAGTGGACAGTTTAATACACACTCACCCTGTCACTCTCACACCTGTGGATAGTTTAATACACACTCACCCTGTCACTCTCACACACCTGTGGACAGTTTATTACACACTCACCCTGTCACACTCACACCAGTGGACAGTTTAATACACACTCACCCTGTCACTCTCACACCTGTGGATAGTTTAATACACACTCACCCTGTCACTCTCACACACCTGTGGACAGTTTATTACACACTCACCCTGTCACACTCACACCAGTGGACAGTTTAATACACACTCACCCTGTCACACTCTCACACCTGTGGACAGTTTAATACACACTCACCCTGTCACACTCACACCAGTGGACAGTTTAATACACACTCACCCTGTCACACTCACACCAGTGGACAGTTTAATACACACTTACCCTGTCACTCTCACACACCTGTGGACAGTTTATTACACACTCACCCTGTCACACTCACACCAGTGGACAGTTTAATACACACTCACCCTGTCACACTCTCACACCTGTGGACAGTTTAATACACACTCACCCTGTCACTCTCACACCTGTGGACAGTTTAATACACACTCACCCTGTCACTCTCACACCTGTGGATAGTTTAATACACACTCACCCTGTCACTCTCACACACCTGTGGACAGTTTATTACACACTCACCCTGTCACACTCACACCAGTGGACAGTTTAATACACACTCACCCTGTCACACTCACACCAGTGGACAGTTTAATACACACTCACCCTGTCACACTCTCACACCTGTGGACAGTTTAATACACACTCACCCTGTCACACTCACACCAGTGGACAGTTTAATACACACTCACCCTGTCACACTCACACCAGTGGACAGTTTAATACACACTCACCCTGTCACACTCTCACACCTGTGGACAGTTTAATACACACTCACCCTGTCACTCTCACACCTGTGGACAGTTTAATACACACTCACCCTGTCACTCTCACACCAGTGGACAGTTTAATACACACTCACCCTGTCACTCTCACACCTGTGGATAGTTTAATACACACTCACCCTGTCACTCTCACACACCTGTGGACAGTTTATTAAACACTCATCCTGTCACACTCACACCAGTGGACAGTTTAATACACACTCACCCTGTCACTCTCACACCTGTGGATAGTTTAATACACACTCACCCTGTCACTCTCACACACCTGTGGACAGTTTATTACACACTCACCCTGTCACACTCACACCAGTGGACAGTTTAATACACACTCACCCTGTCACACTCACACCAGTGGACAGTTTAATACACACTCACCCTGTCACACTCTCACACCTGTGGACAGTTTAATACACACTCACCCTGTCACACTCACACCAGTGGACAGTTTAATACACACTCACCCTGTCACTCTCACACCTGTGGACAGTCTCACACACTCACCCTGTCACACTCACACCTGTGGACAGTTTAATACACACTCACCCTGTCACTCTCACACCTGTGGACAGTTTAATACACACTCACCCTGTCACTCTCACACCTGTGGACAGTTTAATACACACTCACCCTGTCACTCTCACACCAGTGGACAGTTTAATACACACTCACCCTGTCACTCTCACACCTGTGGATAGTTTAATACACACTCACCCTGTCACACTCACACACCTGTGGACAGTTTAATACACACTCACCCTGTCACTCTCACACCTGTGGATAGTTTAATACACACTCACCCTGTCACTCTCACACACCTGTGGACAGTTTATTACACACTCACCCTGTCACACTCACACCAGTGGACAGTTTAATACACACTCACCCTGTCACTCTCAACCCTGTGGATAGTTTAATACACACTCACCCTGTCACTCTCACACACCTGTGGACAGTTTATTACACACTCACCCTGTCACACTCACACCAGTGGACAGTTTAATACACACTCACCCTGTCACACTCACACCAGTGGACAGTTTAATACACACTCACCCTGTCACACTCTCACACCTGTGGACAGTTTAATACACACTCACCCTGTCACTCTCACACCTGTGGACAGTTTAATACACACTCACCCTGTCACTCTCACACCAGTGGACAGTTTAATACACACTCACCCTGTCACTCTCACACCTGTGGATAGTTTAATACACACTCACCCTGTCACTCTCACACACCTGTGGACAGTTTATTACACACTCACCCTGTCACACTCACACCAGTGGACAGTTTAATACACACTCACCCTGTCACTCTCACACCTGTGGATAGTTTAATACACACTCACCCTGTCACTCTCACACACCTGTGGACAGTTTATTACACACTCACCCTGTCACACTCACACCAGTGGACAGTTTAATACACACTCACCCTGTCACACTCTCACACCTGTGGACAGTTTAATACACACTCACCCTGTCACACTCACACCAGTGGACAGTTTAATACACACTCACCCTGTCACACTCACACCAGTGGACAGTTTAATACACACTTACCCTGTCACTCTCACACACCTGTGGACAGTTTATTACACACTCACCCTGTCACACTCACACCAGTGGACAGTTTAATACACACTCACCCTGTCACACTCTCACACCTGTGGACAGTTTAATACACACTCACCCTGTCACTCTCACACCTGTGGACAGTTTAATACACACTCACCCTGTCACTCTCACACCTGTGGATAGTTTAATACACACTCACCCTGTCACTCTCACACACCTGTGGACAGTTTATTACACACTCACCCTGTCACACTCACACCAGTGGACAGTTTAATACACACTCACCCTGTCACACTCACACCAGTGGACAGTTTAATACACACTCACCCTGTCACACTCTCACACCTGTGGACAGTTTAATACACACTCACCCTGTCACACTCACACCAGTGGACAGTTTAATACACACTCACCCTGTCACACTCACACCAGTGGACAGTTTAATACACACTCACCCTGTCACACTCTCACACCTGTGGACAGTTTAATACACACTCACCCTGTCACTCTCACACCTGTGGACAGTTTAATACACACTCACCCTGTCACTCTCACACCAGTGGACAGTTTAATACACACTCACCCTGTCACTCTCACACCTGTGGATAGTTTAATACACACTCACCCTGTCACTCTCACACACCTGTGGACAGTTTATTAAACACTCATCCTGTCACACTCACACCAGTGGACAGTTTAATACACACTCACCCTGTCACTCTCACACCTGTGGATAGTTTAATACACACTCACCCTGTCACTCTCACACACCTGTGGACAGTTTATTACACACTCACCCTGTCACACTCACACCAGTGGACAGTTTAATACACACTCACCCTGTCACACTCACACCAGTGGACAGTTTAATACACACTCACCCTGTCACACTCTCACACCTGTGGACAGTTTAATACACACTCACCCTGTCACACTCACACCAGTGGACAGTTTAATACACACTCACCCTGTCACTCTCACACCTGTGGACAGTCTCACACACTCACCCTGTCACACTCACACCTGTGGACAGTTTAATACACACTCACCCTGTCACTCTCACACCTGTGGACAGTTTAATACACACTCACCCTGTCACTCTCACACCTGTGGACAGTTTAATACACACTCACCCTGTCACTCTCACACCAGTGGACAGTTTAATACACACTCACCCTGTCACTCTCACACCTGTGGACAGTTTAATACACACTCACCCTGTCACACTCACACCAGTGGACAGTTTAATACACACTCACCCTGTCACACTCACACCAGTGGACAGTTTAATACACACTCACCCTGTCACTCTCACACCTGTGGACAGTTTAATACACACTCACCCTGTCACTCTCACACCTGTGGACAGTTTAATAAGCACTCACACCTGTAGACAGTTTCATACACATTCGCCCTGTCACACTCACACCTGTGGACAATCTCACACACTCACCCTGTCACACTCACACCAGTGGACAGTTTAATACACATTCACCTTGTCACTCTCACACCTGTGGACAGTTTAATACACACTCACCCTGTCACACTCACACCAGTGGACAGTTTAATACACACTCACCCTGTCACACTCACACCAGTGGACAGTTTAATACACACTCACCCTGTCACTCTCACACCTGTGGACAGTCTCACACACTCACCCTGTCACACTCACACCAGTGGACAGTTTAATGCACACTCACCCTGTCACACTCACACCTGTGGACAATTTAATACACACTCACCCTGTCACACTCACACACCTGTGGACAGTTTATTACACACTCACCCTGTCACACTCACACCAGTGGACAGTTTAATACACATTCACCCTATCACTCTCACACCTGTGGACAGTTTAATACACACTCACCCTGTCACTCTCACACCTGTGGACAGTTTAATACACACTCACCCTGTCACTCTCACACCTGTGGACAGTTTAATACACACTCACCCTGTCACTCTCACACCTGTGGACAGTTTAATACACACTCACCCTGTCACTCTCACACCTGTGGATAGTTTCACACACTCACCCTTTCACACTCACACCTGTGGACAATCTCACACACACTGTCAGGTAAGTGTTTCAGCGTTGCTCCCAGTGAGGCTCCAGACCCACCGCGACCCTGAACTGGATTTCTTTCCTCATCCAGTGGTCCCTCATCAGCCAAAATTCCATGATGATCAACAGTAATGTTGATTCTTTACACTCTCAGAAAAAAAGGTACTGCACAGCTACATTATAGTCAAACAGTGTAAATGTACAACAGTGGTACATTCCCTTCAGAAGGGGAGGTGAATATTTGTAACTTAAAATCTACAATTATTATTGTAACATTACTGGTAACACAATGTCACTTTTCTGAGAGTGTAGTATTCATTCATTCATTGTCTGTAGCCTCTTATCAAGTTCAGGGTCGTGGTGGGTCTCAGAGAGAGAGAGAGAGAGAGAAAGCATGAGAGAAATAGAGAGAGTGAGAAAGAAAGAAATAGTGAGTGAGAGAGAGAGTGAGACAGAGAGAAAGAGTGAGAGAGATAGAGAGAAAATTGAGTGTGAGAGCGAGAAATAGTGAGAGAAAAGAGCGAGAGAAAGAGAAAGCATGAGAGTGTGAGAGAAAGAGAGTGAGAGCGGGTGAGAGAAAAAGAGTGAGAGAGAAAGAGTAAGAGACAGAGATAGAGAAATAATGAGTGAGTGAGAGAAAGAAATAGTGAGAGAGAGAGACAGAGAGAAAGAGTGAGAGAGAGAGAAAGCATGAGAGAGAGAGAGAGAGCAAGAGAGTGAGAGAGAAAGAGCAAAAGAGAGAAAGCATGAGAGAGTGTGAGAGAGAAAGAGTGAGAGAGAAAGAGTTAGAGAGTGAGAGAGAAAGAGCAAAAGAGTGTGAGAGAGAGAAAGAGGGAGAGAAAGAGAGAGAGAAAGAGTGAGACAGAGAAAAAGTGAGAGAGAGAGAGCAAAAGAGAGTGAGAGAGAGAAAGAATGAGAGAGAGAGAAGACGCAAAGCCCAGAGTTTCCTCTGTTCACAATGCACCACTTTTTTATTCATTGTATTAATTTCACTGTAGTTGGTCTAAATAAAACTCAAGGACATATACTCCATCAGTTGCATGTTACAGTACACAGTGTTATTTTCAATAGCGTTTAAAAACAACAACAAAAACAGCTGTTAAACAAAAACTGCTCTGGATGTGTCTACCAAGATCAAACACACTTCAAGTGTAACATGGTAAGTACAACATAAACCATAGTTAATAATAATAATAATAATAATAATAATAACAAAAAAGCTCACATCAAAAATAACAATGCTCTCATGATTCAAATCCACTACCAAGGTTTGATTACGTACTAGCCCCGCCCCCACCCCCAGCCCAAACAAAGTAATGTCTCAATTATTTAATACTAACATAGAAATCTCTTTTGTTTAGCTCTCATACGTCTGACCTCAAGCGAGTCTCGATAAGAATAAAAAGTACTATCATTTGAGATTATTACAGAAAAAGGTGTAATAGCACCATTCCGAAGCACCATAGACTGACTGACATCAAACACATGTACGGAACAGCCTCAGCTGTTCTCACCGGAGACTGACCAGGAGCAAGTCTGCTGCAGTTAAGTCACTTTCCAGGAACAACCAGTGGATAAAGTTTCACCCTGCAGCTCTGTGACCGAACAACGTCCTCGGAAACGACAGAAACAGAACCCCCAATCAGAACGGATTTATCCTGCTTCCTTTGAGACACGTGAAGCCAGTTTCTGCATCGCTGGAGCTCAGCACGCTTGGAGGAGAACACCAACTGCCCTATTCCTTAATATAGGCTAACATTGAACAGCACTCTGTTGAGTGACAGCAAGTTCAGACAAGCAACCTCCTGATGATAGAGACTGCTTTCTGACTCTGGGTGAGTTTATAAACATGTAAATGGGGTCATTTCAACAGTTTAAAGCACCAAACTGCCTCTAACATAAAGCCTATAGACTCAACACGCTTGGAGGAGAACACTAACCCTCCAAATCTCTTACATCAGCTGGCACACACCTCAACACACAGGGTAGAGGACAACTCCACCCATAAAAACCTTAACATTATCGTCTCCTATGAAACTATTCTCATCCAAAACGTACTAAACCTGATTAGAAACCCCTGTGGACTGTTTGTTTACTCGCTGTCTACCAGTAACGACAGGCGATGGTGTTATCTGCTCAGTGACATCACAGTCTTCTGTCAGAGTCACTGATTCAATATGAAGGCTTTGAACTTATCTCAACGAAAGGGGTTTGACAGGACGGCGTGATTCATTGCTTCTGACATGAATGGCTCGATTTTATTCGCTGGGAACCACCATCTCTGTCTAGTTTCCTGCTAGGACTCTGCCCCATGTGTGGTCCTTTTAAGCCTTGAGGCTTAAGTATCTCGCTGTAATTCTACGTGAAATATAAGTAAGTAAAACGACAAGAAGCATTTCACCAGGAGTACTTATTATCTGGGGGAGGTATTCCTCAGATTTCCCCGTCTTAGTCGTGTCACACAAGTGCACATACAGCTAACGCTACATCACTGTAACGCTACACGGTTAACACATGTCCCTACTGGAGGACTGTTCTGTTTACCCAGAGAAGGTACAATTATGATCAATTATAGATGACTGTGGCATCTTCAGGAATCAAACTAATGACCCCAAGCTTTGACTAATGTTATTCAGATGGTGCTTTTCCACCGTATGCTTCCTACTCGGCTCTGCTCGGCTTTTTTGCTTTTCCACGAGGCAAATCTGATCCCTGGAAGTTGTACTTTTTTAATCCCTGATCATGTGCGGTTCCATGGGAGCAGAGTAGGTATACTCTTAAAAACGATGGTCCTTCAAGGGTTCATTATTATAGGAAATTGTTCTATATACAACCATGATCACTTTAAAGAGGGGCGGCACGGTGGCGCAGTAGGTAGGTGTCGCAGTCACACAGCTCCAGGGACCGGGAGGTTGTGGGTTCGATTCCCGCTCTGGGTGACTGGACTGTGGGAGGAAACTGGAGCACCCGGAGGAAACCCGCGCGGACACGGGGGGAACACACCACACTCCTCACAGTGTTCTCCCTGTGTCTGCGTGGGTTTCCTCTGGGTGACTGTCTGTGAGGAGTGTGGTGTGTTCTCTCTGTGTCCGCGTGGGTTTCCTCCGGGTGACTGTCTGTAAGGAGTGTGGTGTGTTCTCCCCGTGTCCGCGTGGGTTTCCTCCGGGTGACTGTCTGTGAGGAGTGTGGTGTGTTCTCTCTGTGTCCGCGTGGGTTTCCTCCGGGTGACTGTCTGTGAGGAGTGTGGTGTGTTCTCTCTGTGTCCGCGTGGGTTTCCTCCGGGTGACTGTCTGTGAGGAGTGTGGTGTGTTCTCTCTGTGTCTGCATGGGTTTCCTCCGGGTGACTGTCTGTGAGGAGTGTGGTGTGTTCTCTCTGTGTCTGCATGGGTTTCCTCTGGGTGCTCCAGTTTCCTCCCACAGTCCAAAAACACACGTTGGTATGTTGATTGGTGACTCAAAAAGTGTCTGTAGGTGTGAGTGTGTGAGTTAATGTGTGAGTGTGTGATTGGCGACTCAAAAAGTGTCCGTATGTGTGAGTGTGTGAGTTAATGTGTGAGTGTGTGTCGCCCTGTGAAGGACTGGCACCCCCTCCAGGGTGTATTCCCGCCTTACGCCCAATGATTCCAGGTAGGCTCTGGACCCACCGTGACCCTGAATTGGATAAGCAGTTACAGATAATGGATGAATGGATGGATCACTTTAAAGAGCCCTTTAAAGGGTTAATTACATCCTAAATCCTGAACCCTCTTCTAACCCTCCATCTGCCTGAAGAATCCATATATGTAAAATATGTTCATTGTCTTTACTAAAGAACCCTGGTAGAACCATCATTTTTAAGTGGTTAAACATGACGTGTAAATTGCAAAGAGCTGATTGGGCAAAGAGACTTATCAATCACCAGGAAACGCAGACATCCAGCACAAACTCGCCATCTGTAAAAACTCTAATTTACAGCAGAAATCACAGCAGTGATCATCCCCCTCCAAAAAAAAACAACATTCAAATACACGACGAGTACACACTGCTTAACGTTTCCACTGCCATCATTGTTTTCAAAGCTTTCAGTTCCTGTTAGAGACAGGGTTTTAAGACGGCACCAGCTACACTTCACAGGGGAGCTGTGCTAATGGAAAAGCGACCAAGGACCAGGGTTGAAAAGCGCATCGAGCCGTGTCGAGCCAGGTATTTACCACGCAATGGAAAAGCGCCAACGTACTGGCGATTCTAGCTTCTGTGTAAAGCCTCTGATTGCTGACAACAGCTGAGGTCAGTCCGGACGATTCATAATCATCCACAGCCATACCAGGCTCAGTGCTCAATCACCACATGAACTCCTCTTGTGTAACCGATGGCAAGATCATGGCAAGTCACAAACCAAGAACCACAGTACAGTCAGGAAAGGTATACAGTATTGGAGAAGAAGTAATGCCTAGCCCACACTACAGGATTTTACACGTCCTAACTCCATGTTCAACACGTGAGACACCTTGGGTTTTCTGTTGCTCGACCGCTGTCACTCATCAAAGTGCCCACACGACGCGATCTGCCCTCAGTGAAGCACCACGCACTTTCAGATTACGCATGTGCCGATCCTCAGAACCTCGCATGCTTCTAGTAAACCAGGTGTAAATAAAGAAGGCAGATGGTGAGTGCTTTGTCCTCAGTAAAAGCCAAGAGAAAGAAAAGGGCATTGATAAAAACATGGTGGAAAAATAGTGGTCAACAGGGCTTATACGTAAACTTGAGGTGAATACACACGTATATATGAGGGACGTGCAGTTAGTTCTCGGCATATAGGAGTGAATATATTTTTTTTTCCGGTGTAATCACTCTTAACTTTATACGTTTGTTAGATCTGGAAATTAGCTTTTCAATTCCCTGTAAACAATGCATTTGCTCGTTTATTGCTATCTTTTTTACAGATTTGGTACAGGGTGGAGTGCTCTCTCCAGGTTGGAAGTGAGATCCTGCCTCAAGTGGAGGAGTTTAAATACCTCGGGGTGGATTGGTGCAGTGTCAGCAGTAATGCGGGCTCGGTACCGGTCCGTTGTGGTGAAGAGAGAGCTGAGCAGAAAAGCAAAGCTCTCGATTTACCGTTCAATCTACGTCCCAACCCTCACCTATGGTCACGAGCTTTGGGTAGTGACCGAAAGAACGAGATCGCGGGTACAAGCGGCTGAACTGAGTTTCTTCCGCAGGGCGCCTGGACTCTCCCTTAGAGACAGGGTTAGGAGCTCGGACGTCCAGGAGAGACTCTCCTCCACGTCGAGAGGAGCCGGTTGAGGTGGTTCGGGCGTCTGGTTCGAATGCCTCCTGGACGCCTTCCTGTCCAACGGGGAGGAGGCCCCGGGGCAGACCAAGAACACGCTGGAGAAACTCCATGTCTCGACTGGCCTGGGAACGCCTCGGTATACCCCCGGAGGAGCTGGAGGCGGTGGCTGGGGAGAGGGAGGTCTGGGTTTCTTTGCTCCGACTGCTTCCCCCGCGACCCGGACCCGGATAAGTGGTGGATAATGGATGGATGGATGGTAATAATCCCCCGGGCTGAGTCTGGGCTGGAGGGTGGAGGACTAACATCCTGGAGTCCACTGTCACAGACAGCACCAGGCTCAAGTTTCCTAGCACACTTCTTTTACTCAGAATGACTTAACGGTTGTAACAAAAAGAAAAATGTAAACGAGCTGATGTTTTTTTTATATCTCTCAAATAGCACCACTTGCTAGAACCATTATAAAAACAACTGCATGATTAGTGGATTATATATATATACCCAGAACTTACTGAAAGTCCCTCGCACATACAAACACAGATATATATACATCACACACTAAAGGTAGCTATAAGTATTTATACTGTATACCGCTCACTGGTTTAACGTCTTCTGTACACACTGACACGTCCAGTTCAGCTTTCACATCCGAGAATCGGCATCCACCCCACACCACGGGACACAGAGGAGTAGATACTGAACATACGGCCCTGACTGCATCTGAGGAAGTACAGTTTGGAGTACGGATTCCGCTACAGATTTATACTGTCGGGAGGAGGAAATCCACCTTAAAACCTGGCACAATTACCCTGTAGTGTGAGCCAGGCATAACAGACACTAGCACAATAATGAAGCTTATGACACTGAACCACCCACAACATCCCCCAAGGCTGAACATTAAAAAATGACGTTATAAAACGACAGAAAAGCAATTAAATGTAGTCCATCTCGACAGGATCCGGTAAGAGCCGAGTTCAGACCAGAGGTGTTGTGATAACAAGGCATGGGAGACCAACAGTGAAACAGAAGATGAACCCAGCCGTGGACGGACACAGCACTGCACTCTAACGGCCGTTAAACTGAGAGATCCTTAAAGAGGAACCTCCCTGGTTTCCAGAGTAACGCCTGAGGTGTAAACAGAGTCACTGAGAGTGGCTGATGTGCGAGTGTGCCCCCCTGCAATTCCTTCGCACCCCACTAGGAGGCATGATGCGTAACATAAGGCCTAACCTTACAAATCATAGCACATCACCATCATATGTGGAAAGGAAACAGGACATGGAGATGTCTGGTTCCATTCAGTCTCTGGTTTTCTCCACAATCCACCATTTCTCGTCTTCTGAAGGAGTACACCGTTAACGTCACGTCACATCCGCCTGGAAATGCACTGAGAGACGTGGAGTGGTGCGACCGCATACTGAGATCTGGAACCAAATATAAATGTATATCCGCAGGGGATTGGGTTCAGAAAGCCACTGATTTATAAAAAGGCCCTTTACACTTCTGCACATCCTCCTGTCCACCTCACTGACCGTCTTTAACACAACATACGTAGGAGACACACGAGAACAGTGCTCCGACAGCAGGGGGTGCTACACAACCCTTCACTGGTGTGTACTGAGTGAATCCACAGAAGCTAAACCTGTGGATACGGAAGGGAGACTGGATATGAATATAGTAAAAGATCACTGCATAGGGCTTTTATGAGTTAAGATAATGTAAAAAAAAAATACAAACAATAACAATACAACCCCTACAGTGTGCAGCGCTGCGGTCCTCTGCGGCTGGATCTGCGCAGAGCTGTGTGTTTGGTGTGCTATACGGCCGACAGGACACTAGCACCATGCTAAAGAGAGCTAAAGGAAGGCAGACGGCTCTCTGATCGTCCCATATTCAGAGCAGCTGGACTGGAGAGTTACAAACAGCAGCACAGTCCCTCTTTCAAACTCTCTGTTTCTCTCTCTCTCTCTCTCTCTCTCTCTCTCTCTCTCTCTGTAATTGTCTGCCCTGGAATGTGGAGCTGGGGTGGGGTTGGCCAGGAGCAGAGCGAAAGTGAAGAGAACACTTGGGGAGACAGAGAGAGGCAGAGAGAGAAAGACAGAGGAGGTCAGTGTCCTTGGCAGGTCTTGCAGCACATCTGTCGGAAGTATGCACGGCTGCAGAACTTGAACCTGAGCACCAGGGGGCAGTACGCCACTTTGTTCACATCTTTGCACTCTGGAGGAAAGGGATGAGGGGAAGAAAACCATAAAAAACGATTTGCAAATTAATGCAAATACAACTAAATAACACACATTTATGAATAAACATGTTCTACATTTATAATTACTACGTTTTACAAAGTCATACCTACACTACATGTCCAAATGTATGCAGACACCCCTCTGTAGAAAAGCAATGGTCTATAGAATGGGGAGCAGTCACCATGCACAGGAAGTATACCCCCCCCACCCCCCCCCCCCAACACTGGGCTGTGAAGGATCCTCACTACAGCTCTTATGGCTGAAGGCCATCAAATCCCCGCAGAAATGCAGTGACAGTGGAACAGACTCTCAATGAGAGTGGTGTCTACAAACTTTTGGCCACCTAGTGTATAACTGTATTGCGTTCTAACTGTTGTAGCCTATCTGTGGTATTAGTGTAGTACCGGTGTGTGCGTCAGAATGTGACCTCTCACCCTCGGGATTATCCGTGGGGCTGCTGAGGTCACACCTGCTCCTGCACTGCTGCATGGAGGGGGGTCGGAGCTGTTCTGGACACTCGGAAGACGGCTGACCGCTGTGAGACACACACTGCACCAGACGCATCTGCTGCCCCAGACCACACTTAGCGGAACACTGTGGGAGGGAGATACACAGGCACACACACACGCACGCACACGCAGGCACACGCACACAATAGTAAATGAGTACTGTCCCATTTTCCCCCACTGCGTGTCCGTCTTTTTATGGTCCCACTTTGTTGAACATGAATTGAACTGAATGAACATATTGTTCGGAATCAGTTTTTTGGCAACAGCTTCTCACCTCGCTCCAGGGTCCAGTGAACCACTGCGGCGGTGGGCAGCGCTGCAGGTTACAGCGCATCCTAGTGGTGGGACGGTTGTGTTTCGGACACTCAGACTCAGCCAGAATGTCTCCACTTTCTCCACTTCTACAGAGGATCACTCTCTGTCTGTAACCAGGACCACAGCCAGGAGTGCACTGAGAGAGAGAGAGAGAGAGAGAGAGAGAGAGAGAGAGAGAGAGAGAGAGAGAGAGAAAGAGAGAGAAAAGGAAAGTACATTTGTGCACCAAGGAGGGTCACAGAGTTAACGAAAAGAACAGAAGAGAAGATATGAAATGAGAAGAGACAAAAAGAGAAGGAAGAGAAGAGAAAAAAGAGAAGAGGAAAGAGAAGAGAAGAGAAGAGAAGAGAAGAGAAGAGAAGAGAAGAGAAGAGAAGAAAAGATAAGTGACAAGGAAACAGAAGAGGAGAGAAGAGCAAAGAGAAGAGGAAAGAGAAGAGAAGAAGAAGAGAAGAGGAGGGAGAAGAAGAAGAGGAAAGAGAAGAGAAGAAGAAGAGAAGAGAAGAGGAAGAGAAGAGGAGAGAGAACAGGAAAGAGAAGAGAAGAGAAGAGAAGAGGAGAGGAAAGAGAAGAGAAGAGACAAGGAAACAAAAGAGGAGAGAACAGCAAAGAGGAAAGAGGAGGAAAGATAAGAGAAGAAGAGAAGAGAAGAATAAAGAGAAGAGAAGAAGAGAAAATAAGAGGAGAGAGAAGAGGAAAGAGAAGAAGAAAAGAGAAGAGAAGAGAAGTGACAAGAAACAGAAGAAGGAGAGAGAAGAGCAAAGAGAAGAGGAAGGAGGAGGGAAGAGAAGAGAACAGAAGAGAAGAGAGAAGAAAGTGTTAGTTCCATGCACCATATAAAAGTTTGCAGACACTCCATATAGTTACTTCCACTTGTATTTATAAACAGAACTCCTAACAGACCACAAGGAAACAAAATTCAACTTTTTATGTAAATCAGTTTTCGTCTGTCATTTCTCAAGTGCTGATAAGTCCTTTCAGTTCAATCACAGAAATTAAAATGTGTAAAGATGTTAAACAAGTAGAAAAGTGAGATGTAACTGATGACACTAGAAGTGCTGAGGGCTGGTCATTTGACCACTGTGATGCCCTTCTTCTTTCGGGTCCCACTAGTGGTCCACAGCCCACAAGATGTTACTGTATACACTCAATACCTCAGACCAGTCGAGAGCGTGCCACTCTGGGGGGCAGGTGTGGTTGTTGCAGGGCTCAGTGAAGGGGGGTCGTGGGGGTCTGCACGTAGAGTCGTCCTGAACCTTCTCATCTGTGGGAGTGACCCTCCTCTTACACAAGACTTCTCTGGTCCTCACTCCTCCACTACAGCTCCTACTGCACTCAGACCACTCACTCACCCACCAGCTGAGAGAGAGAGAGAGAGAGTGAGAGATAATTTATTAAGATTTTTTTGCTCCTGTGGTTTCCTACCCTCCTCCAAAATCTACATGGTGCAGTTTCTGCAGTGCAGAACCAAGAGTAGCAACAACAGAGGCTCTAGCTCTACCTATCACAGCTCGGTGGAGTACCATGATGATTTTGAAGCTGTAATTTCAAGGTAAAATGTTACCTAGTGTTCCTTTAATGCACGGCGTATCTCTGCATGTACTCACGTCGGGGGACAAGGCTCTGTGTTGCAGGGTCGTCTCTTCTCTTTAGGTTTGTTCCTCTTGTCACAGAAGTGATTATAGACGACAGAGTGATCCGCTTGTTTTTTACACACGACCTGCTGGATCTGAGCTCCTGGAACACACACCAAACACAACAGGAGTCAGCAGGCGTCTGCAGTCCTGATTTTCCATCGTTATGAGTCTGAGTCCTGTTCAGAGTCTATTGTATAACAGCCAGTCTGGGAAGATAAAGCCGGTATGAGTTATTGTCCAGGCTCCAGCACAGAACAGACGAGAGCGCTAATACCTGAGCCCTGACTATGTAAGACTTGAAGTGATAGTAAACATATCAATCTCAATGATGCAGCTCTCCCCTGTACACACACCGTAGTGGATCAGACAAGGCACCCTGGGGTTCCTTTCACTAGAAGACACCTTTACAAGGAAGATGTTTATTCAAGTGTGCTGTTTCGCTCTGTTATTTACCCAAAGATGAGCTATGAAGACAGCAGAGTTTAACAATAAATTGAGGGTTAGGGTTTTAAGGCTTCTTTTTCACTCAGGGTTGCCAGATATTCACATCTCTTTCTACACAATTTACAAAAGGCCTTTTATTAATATGTCATTTTTAGCTGCAGTACAAAATAAAACTAGATGTAAACTAGTGGTGTTCTCAAAGTTCTGAAGCAGTGCAGTTACACACACAATAGTAATACACTGATATTAGCATACATTATGCATATATATATATATATATATATATATATATATATATATATATATATATATATATATATATATATATATATATATTGTAAGGGCATGGGAAAGAATGGGAGATGCAGATGAAAACAGAAAGTGGTGATTTGTGAATGAACTTTGCCCTAAAAGCTTCAAGCTGTCGTCTGTAATGTGTTTGAAAAATTTGAGACAGAAGCAATTCAAGACTAGAAACACAGCTGAGCTCCTGCTGAGAGTTCCCAGTTTTCCGAAACACATTAGCTCTCATGCACGGCAAATTATCCCTTATCAGGGACATTGCCGCATTGCCTCGGATCATTAACTCCTGAAGAGCTGAAGGAGGGGGAGTGTGTGACTTCAGAGGCCTTTCCAGAGCCACACTGCTTCACTCTTTAAACAACGACTCCCTTCCCATGTTAATGTGGGGCAGATATCAGCTAAAGGAGATTGTGAGTGTGTGTGTGTGTGTTTGTGTGTGTGAGAGTGAGTGTCTGTGTGAGTGTCAGTGTGAGTGAGTGTCTCTGTGAGTGTGTGTGTGAGTGTCTGTGTGTGTGTGAGTGTGTGAGAATGAGTGTCTGTGTGAGTGTGTGTGTGTGTGTGAGTGAGTGAGTGAGTGAGTGAGTGTGTGTGAGAGTGAGTGAGTGAGTGAGTGAGTGTGTGTGTGTGTGTCTGTGTGAGTGTGTGTGTGTGTGTGAGTGAGTGAGTGAGTGAGTGTGTGTGAGAGTGAGTGAGTGAGTGAGTGAGTGTGTGTGTGTGTGTCTGTGTGAGTGTAAGTTTGAGTGTGTGTGTGTGTCTGTGTGAGTGTGTGTGTGTGTGTGTGAGTGAGTGAGTGAGTGAGTGTGTGTGTGTGTGTGTGTGAGAGTGAGTGAGTGAGTGAGTGAGTGAGTGTGTGTGTGTGTGTGTGTGTGTGTGTGTGTGTGAGAGTGAGTGAGTGTGTGTGTGTGTGTGTGTGAGAGTGAGTGAGTGAGTGTTTGTGTGTGTGTGTGAGTGAGTGAGTGAGTGAGTGTGTGTGTGTGTGTGTGTGTGTGAGAGTGAGTGTGTGTGTGTGAGAGAGAGTGAGTGAGTGTGTGTGTGTGTGTGTGTGTGTGTGTGTGTGTGTGAGAGTGAGTGTGTGTGTGAGAGTGTGTGTGTGTGAGTGTGTGTGTGTGAGAGAGAGTGAGTGAGTGAGTGTGTGTGTGTGTCTGTGTGTGTGTCACTTTAAAAGTCACAGAGCACTCATCATCGACTTAAAGGTGCTGTACACCGTTTCTGAGAAGGACTGTTGATATTTGAGCTCAAAAGCACAACAAAAACAGCCCTCTGTTCCGTGTTCTTCAGAAGTCCCTCCACAAACTCAGGCCACGGCAACGACACTGGTCTTGGACCAAAAGAAATACAGTGTTCTCCTGATCTCCTCCAAAATATTCACTGAAAAATGCCTGTTTTCACAGAATTAAATAAACGAAAAACGCTCACTGACTTTTGAACAGCACTGGACTTTCTAAGAGGAACTCTGAAAGTGTGTTGCTACAGAGAGGGGCTTGATATTATGGGCTGGTTGTTGCACAGAATTTCACACTGTTTTCTGTATATAGACTGATCCTGGCAATGTTTTTTTGTGATGTTTTTGGTGTGTGAACGTATCCAAGTGCGTGTGTGTGCGTGTGTGTGTGTGTGTGTGTGTGTATGAAGCGTGCAGGGAGATTTTAATCAGATTCAGCTGTGTGTTCCCTGTAAGTGAGCCATCCAAAATATTCTCCCCACACTTTGGATGATGTTTACTTTCTCCATCTCATGTCTCATGTATGAGTGTTCGACAGCGTACAACTGAACACAGCTTCATCAAAGCACTTCTGTGTCTGTTTCCACCGCCCGTATGAATGAGGTTGTTTGTATTGTTGAAATCAGCTCTCGCTGGAAACGGATCAGCCCTTGTTTTAATGCATTTCCTATCTCTGTGTAAAAGAGGCACGAGGCTTCTCTAATTACAGGATGCACTGGGACACTTTGAGAGAACGGGTTTCTCAGGAGCCTTTACAGAATAAACATGGACAGGACGTCCTTAAACAGGCCGGTCCTGGACTATATCCTCTGTGTGGTCCAGGACTAGACTTAATCACCATTTGGGAAACCACCCCATTGTTGGTCTAATTTAATTTAAAGTGGGAAAGGTCCTAGTTCTACGTTGTAATTTCCCTGCAATTTCTAATCTACTGCGCATAATAAATGTATTAATGGAAGTGTTTCTGAATCTGTGTGTGTGTGTGTGTGTGTGTGTGTACCTCCAGCGCAGGTGACAGGGCACCGGCTCCAGGCTGTGTAATGCCAGGCAAAACCATTCAGTGTTTCAAGGTTCACAGGAGGGTTAAAACGGTAATGAATACCTGGGTTCTCCTCCCTCACCAGAACCTACAACACACACACACACACACACACAATAGATGTTAGCATTTTCCATAGATACCTAACCATAACAAATACATTATCCTCAGAAACCAAAATCAAAACGCTTGGCTCTTAAACCTTTTGGAATAAAAATGTTTAGAAAAGTCAGGACACGCTTTTTGACCTGACATTTCACCAAACTCAACATTGTCTTCAGACTTCAGAGTGTGTTTTCTGGAATTCTGTCCTGATAATACACATAAACAAACACACACACACACACACACACACACACGGATTGATTGACAGATAGACGTACACGTACATACACACACACACATCCAAACCATAAACAGCTTTAGATACACAGATAAACAGACTTAGAGTGGAAACCCCCACTGGTAAACAGTTTTACACACAATCGTAAACAGCTTTAAGATTTCAAATACCATACAAACACACTTAAGCAAGACGAAATCTGTTTGTTATGCTCAGTGTGTACTGCACAAAATACGAACTCAACGACCTTAAAGGAGTAGTTACACAATTCAGTTCACGATTCACGAATTCATCCCGAACACAGACAACGATTTCACACTGGAGCTCCCTCCAGATCAAGGACTAACGGTCCAACATCAGCACCAGATCTCATTAAAACCCATCATTCCAGACTTACTACAAGAGTAGATGCTTTTTGCTGCATCACAGAGACTGGAGGTGGTGGTGGCGTGCCTTAAAACAGTAACACATCCCTGTAATTGCTGATTTATTTATGGATTTTTATTGATAACAGTTCGGAAATCGAGGGACATTAGGGTAAACACACTTTCACCAAACTGCTATTTAAACTAAGAGTGGCCATGCAACAAACACACAGTCTATGGGTGGTTACCATGACGATGAGGGTGATGTTGGTCGGCCCCAGGGCCTCGAGGGTCTCGGGTTGGTCGGCGGGTCGGCGGTAGTGGAAGGTGGTCCCCGCGATGTCGAAACGTCGTGGAGTGTCGATGGTCAGTTTGCCGTTGATGAAGTACTGGTCACCTTTACTCTTCAGAACTGTAATAAAGCTGATATTTATTCATCTGACACCACGCTTCCACACATGACTCTTACTGGAAATGGAGGAAAATAAGCAGGGTCTGTTTTGCTCTCTAATCATCGCCAAACACTCTGGGTGAAATGACCCATTCAGAGAGTGGAAATGGCCATGTTTTACTGCACAGCAGGTAGTGTCTCTGTCACAGCTGCAGGGTCCTGGAGGTTGTGGGTTCGATTCGCCGCTCCGGGTGACTGTCTGTGAGGAGTGTGGTGTGTTCTCCCTGTGTCTGCGTGGGTTTCCTCCGGGTGACTGTCTGTGAGGAGTGTGGTGTGTTCTCCCTGTGTCTGCGTGGGTTTCCTCCGGGTGACTGTCTGTGAGGAGTGTGGTGTGTTCTCCCTGTGTCTGCGTGGGTTTCCTCCGGGTGGCTGTCTGTGAGGAGTGTGGTGTGTTCTCCCTGTGTCTGCGTGGGTTTCCTCCGGGTGACTGTCTGTGAGGAGTGTGGTGTGTTCTCCCTGTGTCTGCGTGGGTTTCCTCCGGGTGGCTGTCTGTGAGGAGTGTGGTGTGTTCTCCCTGTGTCTGTGTGGGTTTCCTCCGGGTGACTGTCTGTGAAGAGTGTGGTGTGTTCTCTCTGTGTCCGTGTGGGTTTCCTCCGGGTGACTGTCTGTGAGGAGTGTGGTGTGTTCTCCCTGTGTCTGCGTGGGTTTCCTCTGGGTGACTGTCTGTGAGGAGTGTGGTGTGTTCTCCCTGTGTCTGCGTGGGTTTCCTCCGGGTGACTGTCTGTGAGGAGTGTGGTGTGTTCTCCCTGTGTCTGCGTGGGTTTCCTCTGGGTGACTGTCTGTGAGGAGTGTGGTGTGTTCTCCCTGTGTCTGCGTGGGTTTCCTCCGGGTGACTGTCTGTGAAGAGTGTGGTGTGTTCTCTCTGTGTCCGTGTGGGTTTCCTCCGGGTGACTATCTGTGAGGAGTGTGGTGTGTTCTCCCTGTGTCTGCGTGGGTTTCCTCTGGGTGACTGTCTGTGAGGAGTGTGGTGTGTTCTCCCTGTGTCTGCGTGGGTTTCCTCTGGGTGCTCCGGTTTCTTCGCACGGTCCAAAAACACACGTCGGTAGGTGAATTGGCGACTCAAAAGTGTCCGTAGGTGTGAGTGTGTGAGTGAATGTGTGTGTTGCCCTGTGAAGGACTGGCGCCCCCTCCAGGGTGTGTTCCTGCCTTGCGCCCAATGATTCCAGGTAGGCTCTGAACCAGACAACGAATGAATGAATGAATGTCCTTCAATGTCTGTTTGTGGAATATTATAAACTGAAAGTTATTTTTATAACGATTTGTTCGAATGCATTTCCTGCATCAAAAATCTGAACATTCCAATGGCCACACCTGGTTATGCCTTGCTTTTCAGCTTTTTGCCTTGGTTGTAAAATCTCTTTAATATCTGAAGAAAATAGCTGTATACACTGTAAGAGATGTCGCCAATTACTTAAAATACAAAAATGAAGCATGCTGACCTCAGACTGAGTAATTGCACAGGTTTTGAGAACTGCATTTTGTAGAATTTAAAACAATTCCCATACTTTCAGAATAAATCGTTATCATAATCAGCACCAGTAGAAAAATCCAATCTCATCTCACCCAAATAATTCAGGGAAACATTGAGTTCTTGAATATGAATAAACACAGATCCTTTAGGAATCCTGATGACCTCTTCATAACCTGTGAACACACACACACACACACACACACACACACACACACGTTGGTATTGATATACATGGGAGACCTGCTCATTGTATTAATGATTACTGTAGATAACTTAACCTCAGTGACCCCCGAATCAATCATTTCACTGGTTCAGTTTTTCCACATTAAAGCACTGGTTAAATTAAAGTACTGAAAAGCATTAACATTTGTGAGGACACCCAAAATGTCCTCGCAATACCACACAATGACAGATACACACTGCACTGTGTTTATATAATTACCTAAATGTAAACCTAACCTAACCCTCTGGGACCAAACACACCCAACACACACACACACACACACACACACGGCTGTAGGTTTACTGGTGGTTATGGAGAGGGAACAATGCAGTTCTGGTTTAAGCATTAAGCGGAGGTTTGGGATTCCTGTTGAATTCCTGGGCAGAGGCTCGGCAGCGCGTTTGAGGTCAGTGTGCGGCGTCCAGCTCTCAGCCACACGCTGCAAATATCTCCAAAACCCCAAACCCCAGACCCACGAGTCAGGGGAATAAACTAATATTTCATGCCACTCCAGCAACTTCTACAGGAGGCTGACAGGGACACATGAGTAATATGTGTAAACCTGTGGGTTTCTGTGGGGCTGGACCGGATGAGAGAGAGAGAGAGAGAGAGAGAGAGAGAGAGAGAGAGAGAGAGAGAGAGAGAGAAAGAGAGAGAGAGAGAGAGAGAGAGAGAGAGAGAGAGAGGAGAGAGAGAGAGAGAGAGAGAGAGAAAGAGAGAGCAAGAGAGAGAGAGAGAGAGAGAGAGAGAGAGAGCGCGAGAGAGAGAGAGAGAGAAAGAGAGAGAGAGAGAGAGAGAAATTTACCATGGGAATTAATGGGAATAAAATGAGAATATTCAAAAGTAGGTGAGAAACATACATATTGTTGGTAAAAAACATACTGAAGCATAATTTTGGCTAAAATTAGATATGATACCAAAACTGAATGGCAATGGCAAATGGCTATTGAGACCACACCCCCTGCACTGTTCAGTCCTCCATCACATGTACAGCATATTTCCAGATGATTTCCAGAACCTGACACTCACTGTTAGTGAAAGCACACATTTGGACCAAAGCACAACCTAAAGTCAGGTAAGTTTTGACAAGGTATATATTTTAATTGACAATAATAGCATTGAAACATTTAAGCAAGTATTAAATCAAGGTGTAAGCTCACAGTTGCTTGCTATCTGCTAAATCAGAAAAGCTTAATGAGGAATTTCATTAGAGAGACTAGTTTACCAAGGCTAGCAGGCTAACAAGAAGTTAGCTTACCAAGGCTAGCAGGCTAGCAAGAGGTTAGCTTACAAGGCTAACAGGCTAGCAAGAGGTTAGCTTACCAAGGCTAACAGACTAGCAAGAGGTTAGCTTACCAAGGCTAGCAGGTTAGCAAGAGGTTAGCTTACCAAGGCTAGCAGGTTAGCAAGAGGTTAGCTTACCAAGGCTAGCATATTATTATAACTTCATGTCTGCTGTTGACACAAAACGGTACACTGATGATAGTGTATGATATAGTTCATTTAAATGATCCAATATTTCCTATCAATTCCAATCAATTCCAATAAATTCCCATAAATTACCAAAGTTTCTGTAAAAAGTTTACATTTTGAAATATTTCCAAAGTTCCCGAGCTAAAGTTCCCATGGAAAGTTACCGGTAATTTACTGGAAATTTATCTGAAATTTTCCACCCCTTTGCAACTCTAGCGCTGAGGGAGCCACACATCAGTCTGAAGCCCAGAATCTCTCTCCTGTTCTGGGCCTGAGCCTCCTCTGTGGTCCCTGCTCTGGGTGTGTCCTTCCTCCAGCTCAGAATAAACCACCAAGGCCTGGAGCCTGCCAGCTCCCAACACCGCTCTGATCACCTTCAGCTGACCCAGAACTGACCCTCGACACTACACAAACACACACTCTATAGAGATCCTGTTCGTAGACCACCCGACACACTCTCACACACATCAGGACCTGACCACACTAATGCTGCACGCCATCCAATTCTCACAGAAATCTCGTCCCATCATCTATTGTAAACCCTACCTAGAAGAGTAGCAGCTGTAATTGCTCTCCTCTCCATAAATGGCACCACCCTTCCCTGCAAACAGACCCAGAAACCCTGTGTCAACATCCCGCCCACAGCATCCAACCACCAGGACCATCACTGGCTCTGGACTGGGCCCCACCCACAGGATTTCCCATTCAAAGCCAGTCGAAAGCCTAGCCTGTGGTTATTATTAGTCAATATTGAGAAGTGATTTAGCGCTGAGTGACAGATGATGTGATTCTCTGGCCTGGTACCGATCCAGAGCAGTGTGCAATAGCCGAGCTGACCAGGGTCCGAACTCTAGACCCTCATATGCCAGCTGAACCCAAACCACAGCTTTAAAAACACACAGCTTTCCTGGAACGGATGAAAGCTCAAAACCACAGTCTGCTGCTCCAGAACTTACCACTCAGTACCAAACACTCCACCACGCCAGCCAGGGTACGGGAACCCTGACTATTACATTTGTGACGCGTTTAAAGCCATTTAATTAGATATATTATAAAAAAAATCACTTCTTTGGCGCATGTGAACATTAATGTGGGCATCTGGAGGCCACCAACATACACACTGTGAAACAAGACCACCTGGTCAGTTTTCTGTGGGCTGTCTAAGTCTTTTTTGTTATGTCAAGTGCAGAGCCCGCCTCCCTCGTCTGAGTCTGTCCAATCACAGCGCTGGACCCGTGGTAACGTGAGAGCACAAAGAAGAGCACTGAGTAAAAACGGCTGTGCACTCGGGATCAGGGTGAACACCGTGCGGCTCGCTGTCATTTAAAGGAACAGGCGCTGAATATGGCCGCTCTGAACAGGGCTGTTTACACAGGTGTAGGGTTTGATTCTTGAGGCGTTTTAACCAAAGCAGGTCACAGACGTTTTATTTTTAAGACCCAGAACTGTGTTCACCTGTGGAAAAGGAGAGGATTACAGTATACAGACGTAAATAAAAGCCCCAGTCCAGGTGGGGCCTTCGTGAGTTGAATTTAGAGCATGAGACGTGGGATGAGGCCACCCTCCGCAGAGCAAGTCTACTTGAGGTCACTTAGCATCTTGGCTAGGTTTTGTGTTAGCCTGCAGTTAGCACAACGCTAACCTGAGGTGTAAAATGAACACTCGTAGCGACATAGCCTGTGCACAACTGAAGACGTTTACCTCACACACCCGACATTTCTTGGCTGATCCACCACATTTTTTGATTCAGGAAAACTGCTTTTTTGACTGTTTAACTGCACTTCTTCACCTCGGTGACCCTCGAGAACACTGCCAGAACGTGCTAGCCCTCCAGAAACCAGCGAGACGGCTGAGGCTTGGCAGGGAGTGTGTATATTCTTGATTTTTCCCCTTTTTTTTGGAAACAAAAAAACACTAAGGAAACAAATGCATTCTAATCATGCGGACCTCGCATGTGAGCAGGTAATTATAAATCTGCTCAAAACCCCTCCGCTCCCTCAACAGCACGGCAAGTGTCCAGCACATAACTGGGCTCTGGTTTAAAAAAAAAACAAAAAAAAACATAAAATACACAACACAAACACACAGACACATTGTTTGAGTTTCCACAAAGCAATTATGGAGTGGTTCTGAAGGGGTCAGAGCAGAAAAAGTGTTAAAGCTCACTGAGTCTCCAGGCAATAACGAGGCTATAACGGGGTCCAAAACTCTTACTGCAACTGTTTTTCCTTTGGGCTTGATTTCTAGTGACACACTAAAAGGTAGGTTGTGCTGGTGGTGTTATAGCTTTAAAGGTCTAAGGTACAGCACATAGACGAGGGACAGAAAAGCTGTGTCTCTCTGAGCTACTTCCTGTTCTACGTTCTCTCCTGGTGTTGTCCACTCTTGATCCTGTGCCTCACCTCTGAGTCCTAGGTGGTTAAGTGACTGGTGATCCACGGGTGATCCTCTATTCGTCATTATTGTGATTAAAAGCCCTGTGTCTGTTTAGATTCTCACGCTGGTTTGACCCTGTTTCCCCTGGTCCTATGTTCTGAGTTTGCCAGGTTTGTTTTCGGTTTGTTTCTCTATCAAATCTTTAGCATTTTTAATGCTCTGTTTCATTTGTTCATTCTCTCATTATTATTTGCTTAAACTGGACTTAGGGTGGTGCAGCAGGTGGTGTCTCTGTCACAGCTTGGACAGGGACCTGGAGGTTGTGGGTTTGAGTCCCGCTCCGGGTGACTGTCTGTGAGGAGTGTGGTGTGTTCTCTCTGTGTCTGCGTGGGTTTCCTCTGGGTGACTGTCTGTGAGGAGTGTGGTGTGTTCTCCCTGTGTCTGCGTGGGTTTCCTCCAGGTGACTTTCTGTGAGGAGTGTGGTGTGTTCTCTCTGTGTCTGCGTGGGTTTCCTCCGGGTGACTGTCTGTGAGGAGTGTGGTGTGTTTTCTCTGTGTCTGCGTGGGTTTCCTCGGGTGACTGTCTGTGAGGAGTGTGGTGTGTTCTCCCTGTGTCTGCGTGGGTTTCCTCCGGGTGACTGTCTGTGAGGAGTGTGGTGTGTTCTCTCTGTGTCTGCGTGGGTTTCCTCTGGGTGACTGTCTGTGAAGAGTGTGGTGTGTTCTCCCTGTGTCTGCATGGGTTTCCTCCAGGTGACTTTCTGTGAGGAGTGTGGTGTGTTCTCTCTGTGTCTGCGTGGGTTTCCTCCGGGTGACTGTCTGTGAGGAGTGTGGTGTGTTTTCTCTGTGTCTGCGTGGGTTTCCTCCGGGTGACTGTCTGTGAGGAGTGTGGTGTGTTCTCCCTGTGTCCGCGTGGGTTTCCTCTGGGTGACTGTCTGTGTGGAGTGTGGTGTGTTCTCCCTGTGTCCGCGTGGGTTTCCTCTGGGTGACTGTCTGTGTGGAGTGTGGTGTGTTCTCCCTGTGTCTGCGTGGGTTTCCTCCGGGTGACTGTCTGTGTGGAGTGTGGTGTGTTCTCCCTGTGTCTGCGTGGGTTTCCTCCGGGTGCTCCAGTTTCCTCTCATGCTCCAAATACACACGTTAGTAGCTGGATTGGAGACTCAGAAGTGTCCGTAGGTGTGAGTATGCATCGCTCTGTGAAGGACTGGTGCCCCCTCCAAGGTGTGTCCCTGCCTTGCGGCCAGTGATTCTCAGACCCACTGCGACCCTGAACTGGATAATTGCTTACAGAACATGAATGGACATTTATTCAATGACAATTTAGCAAATGTTCACACACACTCACTCACTTTTGAGTCATCAATCCACTTACCAACATGTGTTTTTGGAGCATGGGAGGAAACCGGAGCACCCCGGAGGAAACCCACGCAGACACAGGGAGAACACACCCTGGAGCTGTGTGACTACCCGCTGCACCACCATGATCTAATTATTTAAATAAAAATATCTAACAAAGATGGGCCAGAAATGATTAGACTGACTTTGTAATGTGAATATGAGGACATCATTTATAGTGTGTGTGTGTGTGTGTGTGTGTGTGTGTGAGAGACTGAGTGTGAGGGGGGAGTGCTATGGTGTGAAACCACAGGACCTGAACATGGCCACAAAAGTTGAACTAGGTGCATTGTTCTGTACAGTCCAAGCTACTAGACTGTATCACTCAAACACTGCTCCGACACAGGGTGCTCATAAGGCCAGCGAGCATATTTTAACCCCACAACCCCCCACCCAGCTCAGTTCCAGGAACCAAAGCTCCACACTCTTCCAAATCAACTCCCAGATGAAAAGAAAACCACTCGGATTCTGACACCTACTGTAAATCCACAGGCCTATAATTAGACCCGCGCTGATATTTCATCATTCAAAAGCACTGTATTTCAGCAGCTCACCTCAACATTTCTACAACAGCTTATTTAAAGCCGGAGAGGAACGCCAGGACAAACGGATCAGCGGCAGTGGAGAAAAAGGTATTCAAGAAATGTGCTCCATAAATACAAGAAAGTCTACTCTGAAACCTCCAGTGTACAGATTTATAAACTTTAACCCTTTGAACACGAAGTGAATCACTGGGTTATGGATCCTCATAGGGGACACATTACACGCCTCTTTCCACAAGTGACCACAGTCTCGGGGCCTCAATGAAAATCTAAACGTCTGTGGCAAGTTTGTCAAAATACCACAAAGACCAAACAACACAGCATTTTTCTTACACTGAAGAGACGCTGGCTTTTAGTTCATTTTAGCCACTTTCGCTTTAACCCTTTGCCATTCTCACTGCTGTGATTGGAGGAGACTCGGACGAGGAAGTGCCTACTGTGAACGTAATAAACAGGACACAATGAGAACGACTCGTTTCATTCCATGTTCTCAAACATGGGCAGATCAAACAGTAACAGAGAGGGTTGTTTTATTTCACAGTGCGTGAGTGGGTGGGCTCTAGAGCTCCAAATGAATCAATAATGCAGTGGTTCTCGCTAGTGGTACGTGAAGCAGCAACAGGTGCTTCCAAATATCCATCCATCCATCCATCATCCATTATCTGTAACCGCTTATCCAATTTAGGGTCGCAGGAGGTCCAGAGCCTACCTGGAATCATCGGGCGCAAGGCGGGAATACACCCTGGAGGGGACGCCAGTCCTTCACAGGGCAACACAGACACACACACATTCACTCACACACTCACACCTACGGACACTTTCAAGTCGCCAATCCACCTGCAACGTGTGTTTTTTTGGACTGTGGGAGGAAACCGGAGCACCTGGAGGAAACCCACGCGGGCACGGGGAGAACACACCACACTCCTCACAGACAGTCACCCGGAGCGGGAATCGAACCCACAACCTCCAGGCCCCTGGAGCTGTGTGACTGCGACACCTACCTGCTGCGCCACCGTGCCGCCCTTTCACCAATATACAACTTAATATTTATAATTTAAATACGTTTTTTAATAAGTTTTTATGTGTAAATTACATCACGTTTCAAAAAAACAACGTGCTACGCGTAAACCGTAGTTGTACGTCTGTAAGGGAACGGCAGGTAGGGGGCAGTGTTCCTCCCCTTTTTATTCCAGGGAGAGAACACGATTCCCCGGTATTTTGAGAAATCTGTGCAAAGAAAGCCAGTTTCAGTTGATTATTGGACGTAAGCGAAGGCTAGAGACAGACGTGAGCCGTTTGGGTTTTATTATAAAAAGGGCAAAGCAAAAACGAGAAAAACAAGCCGAGACCAAGCCTGAGAAATATTTCGAAGCCCAGAAGGACTAAAAATTAGCGAGGGTTCTGTACACGTGAAAACAAAATAGAAAAAAACACTCGGCTGAAGAAAATGTGGCAGTTCTTCGCATTATTTCAGCCCTAAAACAAGGTTTAACACAGCGCCACCCCCCTTTCACCTACTACTACAAGCGCCAAGAGGCACTTTGACCGGCCCCAAGCCCCCACTGTTTTCACCTGGAGCCTGTTAAAGCACATAACTGATATCACACTGACCTCTTCTCATTTAAAATGTTTTTTTTATAATACGTCTCGTTTAGCAGGTGTCCTCCCTTATCCCAGGTGTATCCATGACGATCAATGCCTTCAGCTGTGTTGTTAACACTGCATCATAGAAGCAGAAACTACTCAAGCGTCAGCTGAGATGGGCGTGTAGCTTGCACATTGCTCCCGGGGAATAAAGCGATATTGATTTAATGTACATTGCACAGTAGTACAACAATATTTGGACTCCGTTTAACATTTAACCCTTCAGTGGCAGTGTACACACAAACCCAGAGTGACTGGCCTCCACCTCTGTACCAGAATGCAGTTGGGGGTTAGGTGTCTTGCTCAAGAGCACTTCAGCCTTGGATGTTCAAACATTTAGGCCATGTCCACTTTTTCTAAGCTCAATCCCTTTGGTTATTGTTGCTATGTCTCTCAAGTTTTCAGATGTGAAGTGTCAACTGTGGCAAGTTAAAACCACACAGAACAAAAGCTGAAGTGGTTAAAAGCTAGCGCTTTGAGTGTCTGGAAATGCGCTATATAAATGTAAATATAATTTATTCATACACAGGCTTTAAGGCTTATAATTCAGTGATGAATGTGTCCCTGTATGTTCTGTAGTTCTGAGGATGAGGAACACACACACACACACACACACACACACACACAGTGTACCTCCTTCGGGCAGTGAAT
>NC_089813.1:38820849-38822180 GCF_029633855.1 Hoplias malabaricus
ACACACACACACACACACACACACACAGATTTATTTCAATTATTGTGTGTCTATCACATAATCTACCAGTCACGGTGTCAATATTTACCTTCACTTCCTCATAATTAAGTAAATAAGTTTAAAACCAGTGTTTCACGGTAAAAACAGATTTCATCCCTTTGTTCCCAGCTTCACACACGAGACACACACTATATCAACGCTGTCCTCAATCCACAGTTCCACAGTTTAACAGCTGCTGAATGCTTAATGATAAGTATGTGTTTTAAGATTAAATTTAAACAACAGCAAAGGCACGGCCCACTTTTGGTTTACGATAAGAGCATGGAACGGTCAAAACTGACAAACAAAGCATGTCCATGAATGATATTTTACACTGGATTCTGTAATGCGCTGGAGCCAGTGCAAGGATGTGAAGAGTGGATCAGTACCTGGCTGCACCACTGTGAACTAATTGTAAGCGTGAAAGAGATGTCTTGTCATGCCTGTTTTCCCCGTCATGGGCTCTTACACATGGCTCTGTTTGTTATTGTCCATGTCTCCGCCCATGTCCCGCCTTTGTTCCTCCTCCTCGTCAGTGTCGTTTGTAATCCGTCCCCATCGTTATCTGTTCCAGGTGTCTCTTGTCTGTGTTGTGTGTTTAAGTTCCCTTGTCTCTCTTACTCTTGTTGGTCATTAGTTTCCCATGTCATGTTGATGAGTCCAGTCTGTCTGTCTCCACAGTTTCATTGTTGTTGTTTCGCTCCCTAGTCTGTTTGTCTCGTCTGTCCCTCACTTCGGTTTGCTTTCTTCTTGTTTCCTGTCATTCGTTTCTCTGTCATCGTATTGTCCAGTCTATTCTGTCTCTACTGATCCTCGTTTAGGTTTGTTCTCTGTTAGCTCTCTGTCCAGTGTTAGTCTGTTTCTCTCTAGTCCAGTGGCGGATGCTGGTATTTCAAGGAGGGGAAGCTCAATTGCGGCCTACATCATAAAATGTGTGGGTTTATTTATACGTAAATTCTACCCTCCGTTCCTTTTTAAGAAAATGATCTGTGACCCTGTCGTACCAACAAGGCGTCTTTTCCAGGGACTTGACTAGTGTCCTCTCAATGGCCAGCAGAGCTAGGCTGCTTAAACGGCCTTGGCCCATGTGAAGTGTGTCCGCCTGTGAGTGCTTTGTGACGGTGGAGGGGCTCAGCAGCACCCGCTGGACAGAAACTGTGATAGAAGTCAGAAAGAGTGATAGAAGTCAGTCTCCAAACACAAGCAGCTACAAAAACCCACCAGAAATAGAAGATCGATTTGTCGCTAGTCGTTTTTAACAAAGAAAATGCCGCTAAGAGGATTAAGAAAGT
>NC_089813.1:38917638-39040138 GCF_029633855.1 Hoplias malabaricus
ACTATTACTCCGTGTCTAAGAAGACAGGAGCTGAAGCAAACACAGAAAACGTGAAACCTGCTAATTAGCCGTTGTCAGGGCCCAGATTAGCGTTTTCACCTCTCTAGCACACCTCACACAGCTCATGAAATAGTTAATAACCTGGTGTGTGGATTCGTGTAAATCAGAGCAGGAACAACACACAAAAAATTATATACTATATATAATTGTTGTAGATCGTGGCCTCCTTGATGTTCCAAATGAAAGTGATATGTCTTTTGTTTCTGAAAAATAAAGGGGCTATTTCTGTCACATCCTGTGTGACATAGTGATGCCAGTTAAGCAGTTTATATTTTCTAGAATGAATGCTTACTTAGGCTTGCTTTTACGTGTCTTTTACAAGAATATTCAAACTATGATTTCAAACTTTGTGCGGCAAACTTAAGAAAGGAAGCTCTGAACATTGCTGTTATGTTGATGTTTGATGGCTAACAAACTATAATAAACAACCCACTTGTTTTTCGCCAAGACCTTTCTCAGGCTGAAGTATGACATCCACAGTTCTCTCTGAACACTGTACTCTCAATTATTTAATGCTTCTGAATGGAGACATTTAATTTTGTTTTTATTTTTTATTTTTTTTATTTTTTTTGTCTTATAATAAATAATAAATTGTGCAAATCTGTGAGTGTTTTAATGCATAATGCACTATATATATATATATATATATATATACGCAGACACAGGGAGAACACACCACACTCCTCACAGACAGTCACCCGGAGGAAACCCACGCAGACACAGAGAGAACACACCACACTCCTCACAGACAGTCACCCGGAGGAAACCCACGCAGACACAGGGAGAACACACCACACTCCTCACAGACAATCACCCGGAGGAAACCCACGCAGACACAGGGAGAACACACCACACTCCTCACAGACAGTCACCCGGAGGAAACCCACGCAGACACAGGGAGAACACACCACACTCCTCACAGACAGTCACCCGGAGCGGGACTCAAACCCAGAGCTGTGACAGAGACACTACCTGCTGCACCACCAGTACATGTATTTAAGCCTCCTATTTATGTATTAAATCTACATTAAATTTATTTCAGTAACCTTAATTGACTCTTAAATTAACAGTAAAATGAATAATAATAACCACAAACAGCAGTCAGAAATACAGTAGGAGTGTACTTACGATTTTGTGAAGGTTAATTATGTGATTCTTTACATAAAGGAATAATTAACCTGTATACGGTGTGTTTAAACGACAGACATCATCTATCCATTTCACTGCATTTATCAGAAATTCTAAACACTTTTTAAACATGGCCACTCCCATTTGGGAGACCCGGTCTATGGAACAGAAAGTGTTTCAGGACTACAAAGCGATATGTGAATAAGTTTGTGCCTATAATAATAATGGTAAAATAACGTTTAAACATAATAATCACTTGCATAAAAATGTGTTGCTAAAATTACTTGAACACCAAGTTAGCAGCACATTTATTAGACGTAAACTCTAGGTTTTTTCTTAACAGAAACAAGGAAATAAACTGACCTTTATTTAGTCTACATCATATTTAATCCTCTTTTTTAAAGCTTTCTGAGTGCACTGTAGGCCCAGTGCTAAGTAGAGGAAGTGTTGCTAATGTTACTGTACTTTATTCAGGGAGGGGCTGAGTGTGTACTTTCCACACAAACTCTATCCTTAACCAGATACTGTGCTAATAACCACTCGGTCACGACACATAATGTAGATTTAAGAGAAAATTTCGTATAGAACACCTTTATTTTGGTCTTTCCGGGGATAATTTTAACGTTAAACGTCGCCCGAAAAGGTGGAGAACATCAAAGCGGAACAAGAAAAGAAAAACTCTCCGAGTCTCTTTGGTAAGTTTGGTTTTAAGATTTTAAAAAGACTGTTAAATGTTAAAATTAGGTAAAATAGCATTTTAGAACAGATATTCGCTTTTAACCTGAGATCAAATGTATTTTAATTTAGCCCTGCATACGTTATTAAAGCTCTTAACACATATTCACCAGGTTCTTTTTGAACTCTCCGGTCCACCTTAAATGGTGCAGCAGTTTAATTCTGGCGCTCGAGGCGCTAGAATGGAACTGCTGCACCATTTAAGGTGGAACGAAAAGTTCAAATAAGGAGGTGTCGCCAACTTAAGCTTCGCGTAACAAGAAACCAAGCTGATTACACGTATATAACATAGACACTATAAAGACCCTCTATAGCGTATAAAACACTTGATACTCGCTTTATAAAGCTATAAACTATGCTTTAATGTATTTACACATATAAGGAGCCAAACAAGGCTCAACTCGAAGGAGTAAAAACCCCCATAAATTCCCTGCAAACATGGATTGTTGGGTTGTTTGGTGATTTCCTGTGTGTAACCTCAAAAGGGTTTAAAGTCCAGTTTCAGGATTAAAATGTGGTGCTCAGAAACTGTTGTGGTTCTATCTTTCTGAAGTAATTTCAGTGTAAAAAAAAATACTTTAGGACTTTCCACTTAATCCAGGATTACAAAGGAATTCACCTTTAAATATGTCTGAGAAAATCAGCTTCTGCTTTCATTATACAGTGCAACTGAAACAGAAAAAGGTGAGTATCATAATACAGTGCCCATAGATGTGTAACACCCACCTCAGCGGAAGCCTCTGATATAACTGGCCGTTTAGGCATCCATAACGATGTCTATTAATACTAAATAATGGGTCGGTTATTATTATTATCACAAGATTCCAAACCCCCTGTCTGTTTTTCTTTTTCTTTCTTGCTCACTCTCCTACAGCCTACGTTCCTTGGACTGCTCACATCTGTCAGTGGCCCTTAGCCCCAGCCTTGAGACGTTTGGTGGTGTCTTTTGTCTCCCTCCGTCCTCATCCTCCGCTCCGACTCTGAAGCAGGACCCAGAACCCGATCATGTCCTTGGCCCTGAAACAAGTCTTTAACAAAGACAGAACGTTCCGTCCGAAGCGGAAGTTCGAGCCGGGGACTCAGCGGTTCGAGCTGCATAAGAAAGCCCAGGCGTCTCTGAACGCAGGTCTGGACCTGAAGCTGGCTGTCCAGCTGCCCCACGGCGAGGACCTGAACGACTGGGTGGCTGTCCATGCGGTGGACTTCTTCAACCGCATCAACCTCATCTACGGCACCATCAGCGACTCCTGCACCGAGCAGAGCTGCCCTGTGATGTCGGGGGGGCCCAAGTACGAGTACCGCTGGCAGGATGAGCACAAGTACAAACGACCCACCGCACTGCCCGCCCCCAAGTACATGAGCCTGCTGATGGACTGGATCGAGGTACAGATCAACAACGAGCACATCTTCCCCACCAATGTCGGTAAGCAGCATATGCACAAAGTCATAGTCCCAAAATATACTCTCCAGTGTTAGTTAGTTAGTTTAAAAATGGCCACTCCCATTTGGGAGACCCGGTCTATGGAACAGAAAGTGTTTCAGGTGTTTTAATTCTTTAACGGTAGACGTTTACACCGTAATATTATTGAGATCTGTTCTGTATTTGGCGAAGAAGAAGGTCATGATGCAACCTCATTGAACTCTACATTCAAATACCATCCAAAGTCTCAAACAGCTGTGCTACATGACACCCAAAGGAACCGACTGCATTTACACCCATTCAGATTTGGCTTCGTGAGGGTAAATTTAACTCCTAAAGAGTCTTTCTAAAGTAAATATATCCCCAGCCTGTGTAAATATAACTGCTGGATATCTTACAGCGCTGGCAGCGACTACCTTATTAAAACGCGGCTAAATACAGAAGCAAACAGCCGCTTCATGGGAGTGCAGCAGCTGTGGCGGGGTGTTTTCAGGGATTACAGCGAACTCCCAAAGGATCCGGCCTTAATTTGTCTCTCTCTCTCATCATTAGCCTAAACCTGGAATCTCCCTGTCCTTATAGGCATCCGAGCATCATCTTTCAAACGGGGTCATTGAGTCCACGCTGGTATATAAATCCTAAGTGTAAACGGATGGAACCTCTCTCTAACCTTTGCAGAGTGGCCTTAATGAATTAGCTTCTGTTACACAGAGCAGTCCTGATGAAAGTGTATTGAAATTGTCACCATTTTGTCTTTTAAAACCCTCTCGGAGACATACAATATTTTGAAAATATTCCCTGATTGCTGATTCCTTCGCTGGAAAATCAAGGGCACTAATCGAGATCTAGATTAAGAAACGGTCCTAATATAGAACACTATGACAGGAACAGGAAATGGCGCTTCTCACTCTTGGCTACACTGAAGTACTATATATATATATATTTATATATGGCCTGCTGTCAAACGTCATTTTATATTTTGGCCACACTATTCATACTCAAAGCATTCTGTGTTCAACAGGAACTGTGTAATAGTGCAATCTATTTAATGTGACTTACCCCCTCAAGAAAAGCCAGAACCTATTTTCTGTCTTGTTTTTAGTTGCAAGGCACCTAATGGAGCTGGCTTCTTACTCACTCATTCACTGACTTCCACCACAGGGGGCACTATTTCTCACATAGTCACTCACATTTAAGAAGTGCTGCACTAGGGGTTACATTTGTTGTCACCCTGGCTTTAGGTCTGTTCCAGTTCATCATACATCATATACTATATATATACACTATACTGTGTACTGGGATATATTTAACTAGCTAAATATTACATTTTTTGCAATATAGCCCACCTCAACTGAACCGGAACTGAAATGATAGAATTAATGTCTGTCTAAGAGTCTTAACATTGGGACTAAGAATCATTGGCTTGGTATGTGCACTGTAAAAAAAAAAATACGTACAATTTACGGTAAAAAAAACGGTCAGCTTTTGTTGCTAGAATTTCAACGTAAAATATACAATCACGTTTTTGGCAATCTTACATTTAAGAACTTTTCTGTAAAAAAAAAAAACAGATATACGCCATAAAAAAGCCATAGTATTTACATAAAAATAACAAAGAAACATTGTTTTGCCCTAAAATTAACATGTAAATTGTGTGACAAATGAGAGAATGAAGACTGAGATATATTCATTCATTCATTATCTGTAACCCTTATCCAGTTCAGGGTCGTGGTGGGTCCAGAGCCTACCTGGAATCATTGGGCACAAGGCGGGAATACACCCTGGAGGGGGCGCCAATCCTTCACAGGGCGTCACACACACACACATTCACTCACACACTCACACCTACTGACAACTTTTGAGTCGCCAATCCACCTACCAACGTGTGTTTTTGGACCGTGGGAGGAAACCGGAGCACCTGGAGGAAACCCACGCAGACACAGGGAGAACACACCTCCTCACAGACAGTCAATCGAACCCACAATCTCCAGGCCCCTGGAGCTGTGTGACTGCGACACCTACCTGCTGCGCCACTGTGTCGCCTGAGATATAGCCGTATTTAAATAAAGCCAAACCGCATCCTATATTCAGCCCTGAAAATCTGAGAAAATATGGAGGAGCAAGGCATGCTGGGAGCTCCCTAATGAGTCTCAGCTCCTCCCAGTCCTTGGACACTTGTATCGTCCCCTAATGGCTTGTGTGTTTAACAGTGAAATTATGTATATTTTACAGTATTTATTTTGGCTGATAAAAGTATTTACGGTATTCCACTGTTAAAAAACCGTTTTCCACCGTAAAATTCACATTTTTTAGTGCATAATAAGACTTTAAGTCAAGTCACGTAGCTTGGAGCCATGCCATAAAGAGATTTGTAAACGATGTAGAATAACAGTAAAGAATTAAAACAGAAGTAAAAGAATGTTAAGCAAATACTACATAGTTTTGCTGATATTTTTGTTAAACACAACACCGTGTGTCTTTGGCCAGTACTGAGATGCACTCTGACACTGTGAGGCTGTGCTGGATATTCTCCGCTATAAAACAGCAGCTTCACAAAATAGTAAAAGACCTGGTGAATAGGGATTAGTCTCAAACGGAGAAAACGTGACACCGTGCTAATGTAAATGTTTGACATTTTAAACAGTTCATAAATCTATTTATTCGTATCCGAGTCGTATTTTAACCCCATGAAGGTGGCCTTGGTCGACTGAACAGCGACCGATATAGCAGTGGGGGGTTTTGCTGTGTGGTTTTAACGCAGTGTGTTGCAAAGTATACGTCCTGTTTAGTGAGAAAGCGAAGAGGAAGTCGCAGGGGATGACGAAAAAAACCCAGAGACATCCTGGTTGACATCACAAGTTTTAATATGTCCAATGCAAGAAACATGTAAAGGCCTTGATAAAGAATCTCTGCTGCAAAAAGGTTTGCTTTAGTGCCGCTGCGCGAGAGGATTTCACACAGAGGCATTGCCTCATTAGAGTGTATAACAGGTTGAACGTCCTAGCTCTCACCTGGTCAGCTCTGAGCGGCTGCTGTGGTGGTTGTGGTGATGTTTCAGCTGTACCACTGCTCATGTTCTAATAAGCTGCCTGCAGCAACATGCTTGAGCACGTACAGTCACTTAGTCCACAGTGTCACCCTGAAACATTTGTGTCTGAGCAAATGTCTCTTCTCCTGTCTCTGGCTTATATTAAAATAATCAGGAGTGTTTTGACTGTTTCTCTCAATCATCACACACTTGACTTGAGTTTTTAAATACGTTCTAATACCTTTGCTTATTAGTGATTCATATCAGGATTTTTTTTTTGCTGGTGAAATTGTAATATGATGTAAATAGATGCTGGAAAATGAACAATGGGATAGCAAGTTTTAACACTACCCTAGATACTACCACCTATTACTTTGTTGGCCTGCCACAACAGCTGTTGCAGGTGGTGTCTCTGTCACAGCTCCAGGGTCCTGGATGGGTCTGCGTGGGTTTCCTCCGGGTGACTGTCTGTGAGGAGTGTGGTGTGTTCTCCCTGTGTCTGCGTGGGTTTCCTCCGGGTGACTGTCTGTGAGGAGTGTGGTGTGTTCTCCCTGTGTCTGCGTGGGTTTCCTCCGGGTGACTGTCTGTGAGGAGTGTGGTGTGTTCTCTCTGTGTCTGCGTGGGTTTCCTCTGGGTGACTGTCTGTGAGGAGTGTGGTGTGTTCTCCCTGTGTCTGCGTGGGTTTCCTCTGGGTGACTGTCTGTGAGGAGTGTGGTGTGTTCTCTCTGTGTCTGCGTGGGTTTCCTCTGGGTGACTGTCTGTGAGGAGTGTGGTGTGTTCTCCCAGTGTCTGCGTGGGTTTCCTCCGGGTGACTGTCTGTGAGGAGTGTGGTGTGTTCTCTCTGTGTCTGCGTGGGTTTCCTCCGGGTGACTGTCTGTGAGGAGTGTGGTGTGTTCTCTCTGTGTCTGCGTGGGTTTCCTCTGGGTGACTGTCTGTGAAGAGTGTGGTGTGTTCTCCCAGTGTCTGCGTGGGTTTCCTCCGGGTGACTGTCTGTGAGGAGTGTGGTGTGTTCTCTCTGTGTCTGCGTGGGTTTCCTCTGGGTGACTGTCTGTGAGGAGTGTGGTGTGTTCTCTCTGTGTCTGCGTGGGTTTCCTCCGGGTGACTGTCTGTGAGGAGTGTGGTGTGTTCTCTCTGTGTCTGCGTGGGTTTCCTCTGGGTGACTGTCTGTGAAGAGTGTGGTGTGTTCTCTCTGTGTCTGCGTGGGTTTCCTCCGGGTGCTCCGGTTTCCTCCCACGCTCCAAAAAAACACGTTGGTAGGTGGATTGACGACTCAAAAGTGTGAATGTGTGAGTGTGTGTCACCCTGTAAAGGACTGGTGCCCCTTCCAGCCTTGCACCACTGATTCTGGGTAGTCTCCGGACCCACCGCGACCCTGAACTGGATAAGGGTTACAGACAGTGAATAAATGTGTGAATGAATGATATAAAGATCATAATTATACAATTATACCCTTTTATACAGTTAATGTGATTATTCAGACAATGCTATTTCAGTATAAACATGTTTAAATATACTAAATAAATGCTATAAAACAGATTATTTGTGATATAAAAGCCCCAGAACAGGGACAGAACCAGAGGACGGAGCAGAGTCTCTGTCACTCTTTTGGTCGTGTTTTTGTCAGTGACCTGAGCATGTGTTTCTCTCTCCTCCTGCAGGTACTCCCTTCCCCAAGAGCTTCATGCAAGTAGCCAAGAAGATCCTGTCGCGCTTGTTCCGCGTATTTGTTCACGTGTACATACACCACTTCGACCGCGTGAGTCACATGGGAGCGGAGGCACACGTCAACACCTGTTACAAGCATTTCTACTACTTCGTTACTGAATTCAGCCTCATAGACCAAAAGGAACTGGAGCCTCTGGTGAGTGTGTGTGTGTGTGTGTGTGTGTGTGTGTGTGTGTACAGATCCTGTTACTGATCTCAGCTCTGTCAGCTGTTTGTTTGCAATGTAAATCTCAGGGCTCTTGAAGATACTAACTGCAGAAGTGCTTTGGGAAAAGTGCTGCAGAATCAACATCATTTAAATGTGACTCTGCAGTACACTGCCGACCTCTTCAGGGTTATGACCTGCCTGCACCCAGACACAAGCGTGGGCTCGAGACCCACTGCAGCTCTAATCAAGATGAAGTGGTTACAGAACAAATATCAATGAGTGAATGAATGAGTGATTTCAACACATATGAAGTACATTAACCCTCTGTGGTAGAAGAACGTGCCGGTGCGTCACTTTAGCTGTTGCATTCGTCTCATCGTCCCTCGACTACAGCACGACAGGATCGTGCTCACAACTCCACCAGTAATAGCCCACACTAGGTATTGAGCATGGTGATTATAGGCTCTTGTGCAGCTGCTTAAGAGCTTCATTCTGTTGGTCAGTGTTTTTGTATGTAGAGGTATTCCTTTGTCACCAGTAGGTGAACCTTGAAGTTGAAGTGAAGGATGATACAGTCATTAGAAGGAAGTGCCTGGATACATTTGGACATGTGCTGTATTTTATTCATTCATTCATTCATTCTCTGAAGCAGCACCTGGAGGACACCTGCAGACACTGAGAGAACACACCACACTCCACACAGACAGACAAGGATTGAACCCACAACCCCAGAGCTCTGGAGCTGTTTGGCAAATGGGGAAATTCATCTGAATTGCAGCTAGTGCAGTGCAGCACTTATTTCAGTGTATTGTTGTACCTTCTGGGGCGGCACGGTGGTGCAGCAGATAGTGTCGCAGTCACACAGCTCCAGGGGCCTAGAGGTTGTGGGTTTGATTCCCGCTCCGGGTGACTGTCTGTGAGGAGTGTGGTGTGTTCTCCCTGTGTCTGCGTGGGTTTCCTCAGGGTGACTGTCTGTGAGGAGTGTGGTGTGTTCTCCCTGTGTCTGCGTGGGTTTCCTCCGGGTGACTGTCTGTGAGGAGTGTGGTGTGTTCTCCCTGTGTCTGCATGGGTTTCCTCCGGGTGACTGTCTATGAGGAGTGTGGTGTGTTCTCCCTGTGTCTGCGTGGGTTTCCTCCGGGTGACTGACTGTGAGGAGTGTGGTGTGTTCTCCCTGTGTCTGTGTGGGTTTTCTCCAGATGCTCCGATTTCCAAGTCCACAGTCCAAAAACACACGTTGGTAGGTGGATTGGCGACTCAAAAGTGTCTGTAGGTGTGAGTGAATGTGTGTGTGTGTGTTGCCCTGTGAAGGACTGGCGCCCCCTCCAGGGTGTATTCCCACCTTGCGCCCAATGATTCCAGGTAGGCTCTGGACACACCGCGACCCTGAACTGGATAAGGGTTACAGATAATGAATGAATGAATGAATGTTGTACCTTTTGAAGTGTGTATTCTTGTTTGTATGTACATTAAACTTGGTTAACTTTAGCGTATTAAGCACCTGCTTATTTTCTATTTGTAAGTCAAACTTCCCTTGGTTCCGATGTTTGAACTGTGAGTGTGTGATCTCCATGTCTGAGTGTTTGTTTGCTGTATAACGAAGACTTAACTTCCTTGTTTTCTGTCTGAACAGAAAGAGATGACGACACGGATGTGCCACTGAAGCGGAGACCACTTTCGAGTGTCGATTACATTCCACACGGACCATCGAATACCGACCACTAAAACATTATGTAAAGAATAGCAATGAAAACCAAAGAAGTTTCAGAAGACTTTATTTTTATACATGTTTAAAATAGTGGGGAAATTCTATTTAGCAAGAAACATGTTATCTGTCCCCTGCTCTCTTTACTGTAAAGGAGAATATTTTTTACTAGAATCAGTGTTAGTAATTTTGATTTTATTTCCCTAAATTTTACTCTAAAGCATTTCAACTTTCCTGTACTTTTTTACTGTCTTAAGCATACAGATTATATTTATATTTATGTATGTGTTTGGGACATTAAATATATTCTGACAAAATGGCTTGCCGTTTTCCACTGATCTGACCATTGCTTAACTGCTTCTGTTACTTCAGCCGTGCTGTGTGGTGTAAGAGTGATATCTGTTAACAGTACAGTTAGATTTTTGCTTGCTCTGTTTCATTACGGCTGCAGTGGGATTTCAGCTCCGTTGCAACACGGTGAACTGACACATTATTTTCCCCAGGTGTACAGTAAAATACACCCAGGGCTTTCAGGACTTTAACTTACAGTTCTGTGCCAAAGTTAGAATAACATTAGAATATTCATTCATTCATTCAATATCTGTAACCCTTATCCAGTTCAGGGTTGTGGTGGGTCCAGAGTCTACCTGGAATAATTGGGCGCAAGGCGGGAATACACCCTGGAGGGGGCGCCAGTCCTTCACAGGGCAACACACACTCACACATTCACACCTACGGACACTTTTGAGTCTCCAATCCACCTACCAACGTGTGTTTTTGGACTGTGGGAGAAAACCGAAGCACCCAGAGGAAACCCACGCAGACACAGGGAGGACACAACACACTCCTCACAGACAGTCACCCGGAGGAAACCCACGCAGACACAGAGAGAACACACCACACTCCTCACAGACAGTCACTCGGAGGAAACCCACACAGACAAAGGGAGAACACACCACACTCCTCACAGACAGTCACCCGGAGGAAACCCACACAGACAAAGGGAGAACACACCACACTCCTCACAGACAGTCACTCGGAGGAAACCCACACAGACACAGGGAGAACACACCACACTCCTCACAGACAGTCACCCGGAGTGGGCATCGAACCCACAACCTCCAGGTCCCTGGAGTTGTGTGACTGCGCCACCGTGCCACCCCTAGAATATTATATATATATATATATATTTCTAAAAAGGTTCAAAACAGTTAGAAACACACTTGGAAAAAAAAGGTCTTCACTCCAACTATAGCATTATGACATTTGTCCTTATTTTGTTCTTTATAAACTGCTGAACAGATCACACTGTGTGTTAATTTACACATGGTTTTTAAGTGTCAGTATCAAACATTTCAACATTAAACTACATCATCCAGCCACAAGCATTATGACCATGCTCTTGTTTCAACATTCACTGTGCAGTCTCTCAGCTCCATTGAGTCTAAGGAAGCTCTTGGTAGTTCTACAATTACAGAACAAATAGTTTAAAGAACAGAGTGAAAGGGGCAAGTAAATGGATGGACTACAGTCTGCAACTGCAGAACTGCTGCTGCTCTAGGGTCAGTGAAGCGAGTGTACAAACAAATATCTGACTTTAATGTTGTGGATGGGCAATGTTTATAACAGTAAAATTATTTAGTGCATAATTTTAGGTTTCTCTTACACAACTATAATTTATTTGATGATACACTTCTTCGGAGTGTCCCAAAAGTAGAAAAGAAACAGATATAAACAAAATGGTGATCCAACTTTAGACAGAAGCTGTGGGGCAAATGGGAACCAAGGACCATTTTTCCTTTTTTTTTTTTTGGGACTTCCTGTAGAATGGATAAACAAACCTGAGACTTGTAGTGGTGTTGTCCTCTAGGTGGTGCTACAGTCACGAAAATCAAGTCTTGAGTGTGAACTGTTGCAGGAATAACGAAATCAGTCCTTATCTGATCTGTGGTTAGGCAACAAAATTCAGAGGTCAGTTATTGCTCTACACAACAACTCAGCAGCGTTATAAATGACTCTGAAATGATGTTGTCTTTAGGACAGAAAGCAAGTGTTATGAAGTGTGGCTGAACAAAGCTGTAGACATTAAAAGTAATGATCTCCTCGGGGATTGGAGGTGATGGAGGAAGATGATAATGAGCGACAACAAACATGGACAGAGATAATAAACAATGTTTGTTTTTTTATCATTGCTGTGCAGACTGGGTGAAACTGGAGGTCAAACAAAACAGTCCAGAAGGTGGCTTCTGACGACATGTGGCCCAAGTTTGGAGTCCATGAGGTCAATTCAAGTGCTGTTATTCCATATGAAGTGTGGGCCATGAGATATGAGCCAAACCATGGTCTAAATAATGTCGCTGTTGGGTGCTTGTGCCATTAAAATGCATTCAAATACTTTAAAAATAACAGTAATGTGAGGAACTTCTGTTTAGGCATTAGTAAGCATTACTACAATTATGACTTAGCATCTTCTATTTATTATATATCAATGGGATTTCATTAATACAAATCACAAAACGGTAAACTACAATCCAATATTTTATGTCAATGGAAGAGGATGTGTTTTCCATTTAGGAAATCACCACAGGATGCACCTGACTACATCATTAGTATTAGCTATTAGCTTACAAACATCGACTTGTTGCTAATTTTAACTACTTTAAACCATATATGTTGATTAAATGTGTTTAATTGGTGTAGAAATCATTTACACGTTGGATTTAGGTTCCTTCACTGCACGTTTTAAATGTAAATAACCAGTGTGAGTGAACACTCGTTGGTACGGTCTCCACGGCAACACAGAGGTTTCCAGAACCTATGCTAAGCTAGCGTAGCTTAGCTTCTCGCTGTGAAATGTGAATATAAATAGCTGTATTTAACTTCACATTTTACAACAAGTAAAGCTAAATTTTAGCCTGGTAAAAGCCAAAAGTTTAACTTGAGTTAGTGACCTAATAAATGGATAGCAGTAATTACAACAGCAATTTACACTCTGTCCTTAAAAGACCCTAAAAATCCCTGTCTTTATTCAGCTTCATTAACATTAGAACTATCCCAGTAAACAAGGAACATCCCTGGACGTTCAAAATAGGTCTAAAAGTAGTCTGTCCGTCAAGGACATATTTTAAACGTCAATGGACGTCCAAAATCCATCTTAATAAGTTAGTTATCAAGTGGTGACCAATCGATAACGTCAGTGGACGTTCAAAACGCGTTTTATACAAGTAATTTATTTCGGGACCAATTATTAACGTCAATGGACGTCCAAAATACGTCTAATAGTCGTCTTTTCAATGTCTGTGTTTGAACGTCTTTTCAACTTTCATTTTAACCTTAAGAGAACGTTGATTAGACGGCAGTCATTACGTTACTTCAACATTGAATCAACGGCTAAATGTTTACTGGGATTCTAAGAAGGCTATACACTACAGAAACATTGCTGTGAAGACTTCATGGCATGGAGCCATGGGAATAGTGATCATGATGCTGGATCACAGACACAACTCTTAACACACCCCAAAGAGAACTAAATCACCTCACAGAACTAATTTCCTCTGGTTCGCAGCCCAAGGCCTGGGGCCTTCACACATTTTTGACCCACACTCGGCAAAGGGCATGGTCTCCACGTGAGCTGCTCAAGCATTTCCCATTGCCACTGGTAGTTTCTGTGTGTGCACAACTGTGTCCATGTATCCACAATGGGCTCTCCTTAGACTAGCTAAAGTCACTAACAACTTGTGATTACCAAGTTCTGGACGTGTCGTTTCATTTAAGGTTTAGAAATAAGAAACGGGATATGGTGTTGTGGTTTGAATTAAAAGCAGTGTAGTGTACAATCTGAGTCCTGTTGGACAACATCTGAACACGAGCTAGCTTTTCAAAGCTGCATTCACAGCTTGGCCTCAGAACTGGGAGTTGTATGAGACCTCAGGATGTGTGTATCAGCATCACACCCCCACAAAGTGCACAATCAGAGAATGTAAATGGATTTAGCTGAAATCCAGGAACCAAGCGTCCTGGTTTTGATTGAATCTGAGGGCAAGGAAATATTTTCAATTGCAATTAGCGCAATAAGAGCAACAACACCACCTCAGTTAGACGTGGTAAAGATTGTTTAGTGAATAGATTAGTACGTTTGAACATTTTACAGCACAAAATTAGAAAAGCTGACATGAAAAAAATAAAGCATCACTTTATTATTTGCATTCTCCATACCATAGTGTTGCCATTATTGAACAGTCTCTCTCTCTCTCTCTCTCTCTCTCACTCACTAAAGCACACACACACACACACACCCTCCATAAAGCACTAAAAGGTTTTATGTTGGTGTCTAATGAGCCCACTCCTCCCTCGAATCCTGTTTCTCTTTCTTTGTTGTCTAGAAGTCTCACTCTCTTTTCTCTGTTCTCCATATCTCTAATTCCTTGCATTCTTTCTGTTTTTTCTCTTTCTCTCTAGTTTTACCCCCTGACCTTCCCCTCTCTCTCTCTTTCTCTCTCTCTCTCGTGTGTTACGTGCGCGATGTGTGTGTTAGTGTGTGTGTGTGTGTGTGTGTGCGTGCGGCTTGTTTTTTGTGCTAATGTGTCTTTCCTGTATCTGGAACGTTCCGGACCAATCCGGAAAAGAGGAAACGACACGACGCGGCGGAGGGGCGTGGCCATGACGTCACACTGCTGTTCTGCAGACTAGTGCAGTCTGGTGAAGAGTTGCATCAGACACACTGGGGTTTACTGCGTTTATTTATTTATGTGTGTGTTTTGGAGATACAGGATTGATTCTTATTATCTCACCTGAACACACAGCTCTTATTCAGCAGTCTGAGTTGATCCAGAAAGGAAAGCTTTGTTCACAGTCTGGAAAATCCCTCCCATTCACAACATTGAGCAGTCCATGTTTAGGATTTCAGTTACTGCCAATTTGTGTGGACACTTTTTGTATTTTACCTTCTATATTAATAACGCTGTTTATTTTTTAATCACTACTTACAGTCTCTCATAGTAGTGCATTTCTAATCAAGTTCATTGGCCTTTATAATACCATCTGTTTAATATTTGCCTACACATATTAATTTATTCAGCTGATGATTTTTTTCTATACATCAGACAACAAGATATATTAATAAGTGGTGGAGGCTGTGAGGAGTGTGGTGTGTTCTCTCTGTGTCTGCGTGGGTTTCCTCCGGGTGACTGTCTGTGAGGAGTGTGGTGTGTTCTCTCTGTGTCTGTGTGGGTTTCCTCCGGGTGACTGTCTGTGAGGAGTGTGGTGTGTTCTCTCTGTGTCTGTGTGGGTTTCCTCCGGGTGACTGTCTGTGAGGAGTGTGGTGTGTTCTCTCTGTGTCTGTGTGGGTTTCCTCCGGGTGACTGTCTGTGAGGAGTGTGGTGTGTTCTCTCTGTGTCCGCGTGGGTTTCCTCCGGTTGCTCCAATTTCCTCCCACAGTCCAAAAACACACGTTGGTAGGTGGATTGGTGACTCAAAAGTGTCCGTAGGTGTGAGTGTGTGAGTGAATGTTTGAGTGTGTGTGTTGCCCTGTGAAGGACTGGCGCCCCCTCCAGTGTGTATTCCCGCCTTGCGCCCAATGATTCCAGGTAGGCTCTGGACCCACCGCGACCCTGAACTGGATAAGGGTTACAGATAATGAATGAACAAATGAATAATATATGTCATAGATATAAAAATTACCCTCATTGTAGAAAACTCCAAACTAAGGATCTACAATGAACCATTTCACACCAAACACTGAAATCCTAAATGACTGAACTGTGCGGAAATGAAGAAAAATGAGTGGGATTCCTGTTGAATTTCTCTGCTCTGCGTCCTTTACCACAGTCCTACTTCTGTTGGCCGGTCAGCGACCCTGCTCTCCAGCCTTTGCGCTCGGCTTGTTGTCAACACGACTGGGAATTGCATCATGTGTTTCTCCCTCCGTGAGCAGTGCACAGCGGTGCTTTGCGCAATGTTTGCTTCTGTTTTCAGACTGGTGCCTGTGGGCCAGAAAGTTCAAATACAGAGAGAGAGAGAGAGAGAGAGAGAGAGAGAGAGAGAGAGAGAGAGAGAAGAGGGAGGTATAGAGAGAGAGAGAGAGAGAAGGAGGGAGGTATAGAGAGAGAGAGAGTCACAAGATGTTCCTCTTTATTAAGTGGCCTTACACGGTCAGGGAGGGATAAAGTAGGATTTGCTGGACGAGTTGAAGGAAAGGAAAACCAGGAGTGGCCTGTAAGCAGTGGGGGTTAGTTTCACTCGTATTTCATAGAGAGCGACATGTAGGAATACTTTCCACGTTCTCTGAGTGAATTTCTTTACCTACAGTAACACATTAGATGGACAAAAATATGTGGACATGTGCTAATTCAGAATTCCTTCTAGAAACCTCAGCTCTTTTGTGTAGCCTTTACACTTGATATCAGAACATTGCTGCAAAAATCTGATGCCGTTTAGCCATGAAAACATTAGAGGTGACGTACTGATGTTGGGGGATTAGTTCTGGGCCACAAAAGCCATACCTACTCATTCAAGTCGGTGCTAAATGGAGCTCAAACTCTCCATAGAACAGAGCTAGTGCTCCACAGTCTAGTGCTGGTTGATTTTATATTCACTTACAGACCCTTGCCATTTAGAATGGTGACTTTCAGCTCATATGCAGCTACTTCAAAGCATTCCATGCTTTTTTTTTAGCGATTATGCCCTCTGTGTAGGCACAGTTGAACATCTTTTCCTCAATGGAAGCAGCTGGATTCTGTCATTCCGCAAACTTTTGGACATGTTGTATATAGTCCAATTAATAAATAGTCTCCATTTTTGTTGATATTTGTAGTTTACAGCATCATCTGAACACAGCAGCTGTCCTTCACACTGTGTGACAATTGAACAGCGACGATATTCAGAGTGCAGAATGTGAAAAGGCTAATACATCAGTAATATGTAAACAAGGCCTGGATGATGCTAATACGCTAATCTAGGGAGTGCTAAAGCGTCTGTGTTTGTCCAGAGGAAGGTCGCACCATCTTCCTGCTTCCCTGAAAGAAAATATAGCGTGACATGTTTCATTAACACTGTCGTGAGACTCTCCAGAGCGGCTCGACTTGAGTCAGCTCTCTGTAAAACGTGCCACCAGCACGAGAGAATGAGCAACTCCCTGAACTCCCGGCTTCTCCTCTCAGAAATGCCTTTCCCGTGTTCGTCTTTACAGTGGTTTGTACAGAGGTCATTTCGCAGCACCGCACTCTGCAGGTGTTTACCTCAGTCTGGCTCATGTGATGTTTGAACTGGGATGGAAACTGACATTTACAATGATGACAGTGATTCATGGCACTAAAACACAAACTTCGGCACGGGTCACATTCCTTCGAAATGCTTAAACGTGGTAATGGTTCATGCTTTGGCTTTTGTTTCATATGTGTTTCCTCAGGTGTGTTTTCTAAAGCCACCTTTCTGTGACTGGAAGATGTTTGTCAAATTATTAGAATAAGGATACATTCTCTAAATATTGATTTAGCACCAGAAATACTTTTGAATTTGAAATATTAAGGAAATTATGAGAAAACGTGTTCTCATTTTGGAAACCCAAGTCATTATTTATTAGAAAACACTCATTTATAATGAAACCAGTTATAATTATAGTATTTTTCTTTCAGAAATATTTACCATCCGCTTCTAGGCAGGAATGGGCTTCCTGTAAATGTCTCATTGATTTTATTGTTCAAACTACATGGCTAAGGAGGACATAGAGCCTTTTTCAGCCGGTTCAGTAGCGTTTACGCTAGGACCCAATGCAGCTTATGCTAACACACTTAGCATAGTCTTTTCACCATGGGTGGCTAACTGTGCTAACACCACTTCTAAGAACCTTTCTGGTGTCTTAGATTAATAAAGTGGGGATTCACTAATTGTTTCCTCGTTTGCGTTACTTAACATCACAGCAGAAACCATAACACACTTCAGTCCACTGTGGAAGGACGTGAGGGGATATGCTAACACTTCTGTCCTGCTGTGGAAAAGAATAGCGCCCTGTGGAGCAGTACATAAACATGAGTGAGTATGTGGATTATTCAGTTGTATGAGGTGATTTACATCTTAAAACCCTCCACCAATGTGACTGTGAGATGTGTGTTTTGGGGTGTGTGTTTGTATCAGATTATTAAAATTATATTTTCCCCAAATACATAATTATTACATTTTGCCAAAATAATTATTCATATTTTTAAAAACAAATTTTATTTTGGGTTGTGGTCACCTCTTTGGGGCAAACCCACAATTTTTGAGTGAGTGTATTCAAATGTGTCACTATAGACCAGTCAGAACAAGTTGTGGCATGTCTCCTTCTGAGTCATTTTGATGTTGGGTTCACTGAGGAAATGCCTACTGTGGGTTTTTTACGAAAAATGACACCTATCTTCAGTAAAAATGCTGAACATATCCACATACATACACTGAACTATGAGACTCATAGGGGCCAGGCGGAACATACCACAGTTGTGTATCTTACGGCCCCTATGCCCTTGCCTCTCTTGGCTGAAACTCTGTGTAAGATAAGAGGGTTCTGTGTGAATGAGAAAGCCTCATATTTTCTCTGCGTTAGTCATTAGGGTTCATGGTGGCAGTGCTGAGGATGTTACAGAGCCTTGCATCATGCAGGACGCAGCCCTTCTGTGGTCTGTAATAGAAGGCCAATTACAGTGGGTCCGGGGCTTAAGGCTTTACCCTGGCTTAAGGTGGTATGGAAGACATTTTTGAAACGTTCAGCACTTTAAGAGTTATGTCCATGGTTGTTTTTTTCTTTGTATTCTTCTAGAAAAGACACAAAGCGAATGAAATCCACCCTGAAGGGGCTACGTCACACGACCACATGACTCTCTCTGTGTGTTTACACTGTTGAAGGGGCGTGGCCAACGACCTGAGCTTATATAAACCCTTTCTCTCGGTCCGTCTTCTCCACCTTCCACACAATCAGCACCAACCTCCCACGGCCAACGTCTGCTGCTTTCCAGAAGCAGAGAGGGGTCTCACAACGGTGTTCAGACTGGAGCTTTAACACGAAACAAACCTCCCACCGTCAACGGGGTGAGTCCACCTTAACTGTGGCTTTTTATTGCATGTCTGTGCCCTCTCGTGTAGGATATGGGCTCCAAAGCGGATTGGAAGCCCCCCCATTTTGTTGCTATGAATGAGACATTAAGTGGTGACGTCGCGAAGCTGAATTCTAACGGTCTCGGCTCTGCTTGTTGTTGTTTGAACGAGGAGTGGATATTGACCGTTATTTGGTTTGCTTTAACAGCGTTCCCAGTTCCATTCCACCTTAAATAGTGTTAAAATGGCGCAGCAGCCCTATTCTGTCAGCCTTGGCTTCTTTTATGTTGTGAACGAGACACAGAAATAACGTTAGACCGAGTTGGTTTCTCACTCGAATCCTCCGTTCCCCCTTAAATGCTGCAGCACTTATGTGTAGCGCCTGCACCGTTTTAAGGTGGCACGGCGAATTCAGCTAACTCCTGCCCATTGTAACGAACCAAAAGGCAGTTTTCTTGTTGGTTTGTGTTGTTTATAACATATTTATCCAGCTACTGAGTGTAGAAATAGTCGTGTTTTGTGGTGAAGCAGGGAAACTAATGCTGTGCTATTGTGGTGCAGCCATCTGGTGACCTGTCTAAAATCACTGTCTTTAATTCCTGCCCCATATTCAATGGCTTTGCTGCTCACACACCTCCCTTTACAGACTCACAAAGGGCTCTAAAATTGAGATTAGACCAGAGGACGTTAGCTACAGTCTACATTCAGGAAGGAGCAGCACAGGGAATCACTGCTGGTGTTTGTCTGGATCTTCATTGTTCTCCTCCTTCATCAAACTGAGCCATGTTCAAGTTTAATACATGTTTAGCACTAAGTGCCTGTGCACTGATGAGTGCTAAAGTGAAGTACAGAAGGGGTTAGCTGGGTCATGGTGGGTTATTCTTGGCCCCTCGGTCTAACTTGGCTGGCATGTTGGGGCAAAGCCAGGGGCTCACTGCTTGTACGTGCGCTTATTCATGGCCTTAAGCTCTCAGTTCCCAGTTGTTGTATTGTAGATGAAAACCCCCTGATGACGTACAGCTGCTGTGGTCACGTGCCTAGACTGAATGTTAGTCATATACACACATATACATATGTAAATATCCAAAAGAAAAAACGTATATATCAAAAATAGTAACTTTAGAGAAGAAGCAATTTTGATTTTTCATTATGAGATATTCACACAATGTGAAGGACAGCTACTGTGTATAAACTAAAAAAAATGGATGGTTTTCTTGGATAGTGACACTATATAAGTCCTTTAAAGGGTTGATTATCCGACGTAATCGACGAACAAATACAAATGATACCAGGTCCTTCCATAAAGAAGTGTTTAAACGTTAAGAAATGACACATGGAAAAATCACTATCTCGTAAACGAAAATGCTTATTTATATGAAGAGGAGATGGAGGGACCTCCTCCTCTGGAAAACGGTATCTGTGGACGTTATCCAATACCGGGCTAATCAGTCCTCCCTGAAGTTACATCAGACGAGCTGATAAAGTTAATGGATGAGCAGATTTATCGTCACGTGTTTACCGCCCAGAGAACTGACTTTAAGTACTGTCTTCTAAGATGTTAATGTTGTTTTACAGGTTTCCCGTTTGAAGCACACGGTCTCAGCTGTCGATTAGCCAAGTGAAGTCAATCACTGAAGCTAAAAGACCACCGTTGTTGCCGCCAATCCAAAATAAGTCACTGATTCAAGACCAGAAAAATGGTGCAGAACAAGATCGCCGCTGTAACCGGATTCCACCGCTCCTTCAAGGTGTGTTGACACACTCACACTTCCTCTCTCTGGTGAAGTCAGCGATGCTGCAGGCAACTGTCACAGCCCTGGAGTGGCCCTGACAGACGTGCTTGCATTGTGCGTTCACTTAAAGAGGAGTCACAGAGCGTTTATACGTTATTAACGGCCGCTGTCGAACTGATCTGACCAGTCGTGACCAGAATGAACGGTGGCATGGCCTCTGAGAAGATGACTAACCACACATTGAACTGTCTCTGCTTGGGGTTTCCCTAAAATGACAGACGGTGTCTTTTTCTTTTAGGGCCAGAATCCGTTTGAATCAGAAGAATTCAACAAAACCGCATCCCACCTTCTTGAAAATGCCTTCAATTTCGATTGTTCCACCCGCCCCGGTGAGTGTCATTTCATTTGTTTTCATTCTCTGGACATTATAAAACCGTGTTTGTGCCTGTGGATGATGAGGCACTTCCAAAACCGCCTACACACCCTAACTATCGCGTTGGGAAGGCAGCGGAGTTAGGGCTGTGATGTGGGTTAAAGCCACACTGCTGCTGTTTACTGTAAAGCGTCAGAACCTCTTGACCCGCTTTTGCTCCAATTGCCTCAGTGCGCGTTCCTCTGCTTTTTATAGTAAAGCCTTTGCCTCCCATCTGCCTGTTTTTTAAAGCCTGTCCCGAAGGATCAGCTTCTTAGTGTTTGTTTTTTTTCCCCTCTCTCTCTCTTAATTTCTGTTCTGATGTAAAGACATGCCATCCAGCCAGCCAATCGACATCCCCGATGCCAAAAAAAGAAATAAGAAGAAAAAGAGGTGCCGTGCGACGGACAGCTTCTCAGGAAGGTTTGAAGGTATGTACTCCTTTAACGTTTTATAATGACCGTAGCGTATAATGTTAGAAAAGAGCCCAGAGCCGCTGCGTTCAGGTTTAATGGCTGGTCGTAATGGAAGCTTTCTCTTTCAGATGTGTATAAGCTGCAGGATGAAGTGTTAGGGGAGGGAGCCTATGCAAAAGTCCAAACCTGCATCAACCAAATCACCCACAAGGAATACGCTGTAAAGGTAGGACATGTTTTCCTCCTTTTCCTCCTACCTGGAAGTTTGTAATATGTTTCAACAAAGCAGCATTGTGTCTGCGCAATTAAAAAAAAAAAGAGGTTTGCCAGCGTTTGTCCTGGATGGGGTGAGTCTTTTCGCACACGTGCGGTTTCTTGGAACTGGGATCAGACAGGTTACTAGGACCCGATCATCTTTTGACAGGGATGCGTGACTGTACTTGTCTTGTCACATGCTGCAGTGGCATTTGCATGGCTGTTATGACCGGTATGGATTGTTGTTGTGATGTTACATTTCTTATGGCTGTGGGTGGTGAGCTCGGGAGTGTCTTGGGATTGAAAGTTGGTGTGGGCATATTTCAGATATTTACCTATTCCGATTCTACCTAATCCGTGTGTTGTGCAGAGCTCAAAGCTATGAATTGTTGTGTTGTTGCTGTTGTACAGACCTTCAGTGCTGGCTCAGCAGAGAAACTTCCTCTGTTGTTTTTGTTGGGCCCTCTTTTCAGGCAGCCAATCAGAGGGCTCTGTTGTCGGAGCCTCCCCTTCTCCTCAGTCTCATTGGCTAGTAGCTTGTCCAGTGGCGGGAACATGGGAACACTGTGTCCTGGCTTGTGGCTTATGCAGAAGGGGGGGCTGGTGTGAGGTTTTGACCTAAAACGTTTACATTTTATTTTATTTTTCAGCGTCTTGGCTGTTGAGGCGTGGCTTGGAGCGCGGACGTTATACGCTAAAGGCGTGTTGCCTCGTGAAAAGACTGAGGAAGTGAGCGTTGTGAAATTCTGTGGGTGTTTTGATTTGCAAAGGCACGTGTGTATGTGGGTACAGAATGTGCTTTAGCAGCGTTTCTCTTCTGTTTGCTTATAGATAAGGAGGAGGTGGCGGAAACGCTTTACGTTTATTTATCACGTCCGTACATTAAAACACCACAGTGCCTTCTTAGGTGAAAAATATTAAACTACAGTGGAAAAAAACAAGGTTTTATTAGAGATGCAATGCAAATATCAGGAGTACATTATATTTTAAGTGGTAGGTGTAAAGTGCACTTAACTCACGTCGCTCACGTTTTTTCCACCTCCTTCCTGACTGCAGAGAAGTAGAGCTGCATTAGTCACACGCAGGCTTCTGTGTTATTGTTTATCCACAGAGGGGCTTTGCTCTCTCGGGGGGTGCAGGGCTCTTATCTGCAGTGGGTCGTTTTGGGTGGGAAGGGCCATGGGAGATTGAGAGCAGATGTCTTGGGCAGCCCCCCCCCCCCCTCCCGGAGGGGCGTTGTCAAGGGGGAGGGGGTGTTGGTGTTGGTATCCTGGTCGGAACAAAAGGGAGGGCTCAATGAACTCCCCCACCCCCCCCCCCCCCCTCCACCCCCAGCATGCGTCCAGTAATTTTGGACATGGGCGTCATGTTTACAAGCCCCACTTGATTTACAGACTCGCCGTCTGGCTCAGGAGCCCCACCATCTGAGCTACTGCGAGGATTTACGATGTGACCCCTCTCACTAGACTGTAAAATTTGAACACCCTCGGTCTCAAACTTTATAGGCATACTTCTATATTAGTCCCCAATCCTCAGCAGCACCAGCAGCGTAGACTCAAACACAACAGCTTGGTTAGTGCCCCACCTTCAGCAGACAATGTGCCTTTTGAAGACTGACCAATGGGAAGTGTCTAGAGATTATTACAAGGATCTCTGACTTGAACTTCAAGGGCTCTACCAGAGCTTGACCTAGTAAAGAGTGTAGTAGTAAATGGGTGTTAGCTTAGCAGATAAATATTGGTCTTATAACACGCTCCTAGTAAAATGTGGTAGATTTCAGTCCAGTAGCCTTATTTTTTTTGGTGCAGGTTCATTTTGCCTGGTCCTTTGTGTTATTTTGACCCTGCCATTTTCTTGTTCTGTTGGCCCACCAATCTATAGTCGTTTCTCCACAATGTTAATGTGGGTTTTGTGGAGAGAGGCTGCTGCAGAGGGCTTGCTGACTCAGGAGAGCTGCAGCCTTGCTGTGGTTTGTTGGGGAATGCAGCTCTTGCCCAGACACTGAGCTCTAATCCTGGACCCACATTGTGCGCCGCTCTGCCCTAAAAAGCGCTGCTAATCCAGTCGGGAGGAAAAAGCCGCATGTAGAGCTTACAGCACGGGGTCAGGGGTGAGGGGCCCGGAGAGACGAGCCATTCGGTGTCGACAGTCCATTTGGCTTCGCAAAAAGAGACCCATGTTCTTCGTTAACCCCCCTCCCCCCCTGTACCAAAGTTGAGCTCTTGAGCTGCTGTTGTTGTTGAAATTATATTGCCATGGGAGTTTGACACGAGTGAACCTCATGAGGACCTTGTGTTTTAACTAGGTCCTGGGGCTCTTTTTAATATGGCTTAGAGTATTTTTAGAAACACAGCGCCTGACTTCTCCGCTGCTTAGTCGGTTTAAGCTCTTCTCTTCGTAGAGTGGTCGTTTACAGCTTCGGGAGATTGTCCCAAATGTCAATTAGGAGGGCGAGTGACAAGAGCACCAAAGCAGTTACGCTGAGTCTTCTGTTGGTGGTCTTTGATCCTTACCTAATCTCTCTCTCCCGCTTCCTCCCTTGTAGATCATAGAGAAGAGGCCAGGACACAGTCGAAGTCGTGTTTTCAGGGAGGTGGAGATGCTGTATCAGTGCCAGGGCCACAGGTAATACAGGGCTCCTCCTATAACTATAAGTATTTACAATATATTTAATATCATGTTATAAAGCTAGACTATTACACATTAGTTAAAGAAGTCCAGTCACAAACAGGCCTTGGACTGACCCACAGGGTAGTAGTCTTTTTCTAAATCTGTCTGTTAGAATCTGTGAGAAATGTATAGTGCGCTTGCTTGTCTGTGACGCATGTCTTGACCCAGATATACTCTCCCACGTATAGTCAATGCGAGTGTGTAATCGTATAGGCAGCTACCCTACACTTACACCTCAAGAAGACCAAGCTAAACGTGTGCATCATTCAATAGGAGACATCTCTGCTGCATCCTTTGTTTTGTCCGCGCCTGAAACCTAACCCTCTGGCTCTCTGCTCTCTGGCTTTCTGCAGAAACATTCTGGAGCTTGTGGAGTTTTTTGAGGAAGAGGAGAAGTTTTACCTGGTGTTTGAGAAGCTGAGGGGAGGTAAGTGGATCCCTCGGGCATTCTGAATCTCTGTTTGCGCACCGCTGCTGGAAAGAAAAGCAGAGTGAGGTATATATAATGATGGGCTCATCCTTTTCAATGTTTGCATTCAAAAATTGTTAGAACACTTAACGTACTCTGGATAAGGGCATGTACCATATGCATGATTATAAATTTAGAAGTTGGCCTTGTGCAGATGAGACGATGCGGACAGTCAAGTATCTGTACACACTTTATAAATCTAGTTACCTGAGTCTCGCTCATCTTTATATAACCGACCTCGCATGTGGTTCTAACGTGTTTCTGTTTGTGTTTCTCTTTCCCTTCCCCCAGGCTCCGTCTTGACCCACATTCACAAGAGGAGACACTTCGGTGAGCAGGAAGCCAGCATTGTGGTGCAGGACATCGCAAGCGCTCTGGATTTCTTGCACAACAAAGGTGAGAAAAGCTCTCGAGAGGAGAGGAGGGTTTGCCAAAGCTGGGTCCTTTTTGGGAGAGGTCGCTGTAGGAAGAAGAGGTACTGAGGGTCAGGGAAAGGGATATCGAAATGCTTCTCGATCTTATTTCGTACTCTTACTGGAAAGATGCACTGGTGAAGTTCTAGGAAGAATAGTGAGGAGGCCAGCAGTCTCTTTGCCAGAAAGACAGTTGGGATGATGGGCCGCTCCTCTATTTATAGCTGTCCCTGGCGGCAGTCTGTGTTGGAAACAAACTTTTTATGCTCTCAATGCCCACTACGCTCCCACCCATAATCCCCTCTCATCCTCATGACCCTGGAGAGTTGATGTATGACCCTTTATGTTTGTTTGTGTCTCGCAGGAATGGCCCACAGAGACCTCAAGCCTGAAAACATCTTATGTGAACACGAGGACAGGGTGAGTCTTTGTGTGGCTTCTGTGTTTTTCATCGACAAGTTCTGCAGAACAACAGAATCAAAGTGCACTCCAGCGTTTCCGCTGGGAAAGTTAATCATAAATAGTGTTTCTGCTCGACCGCGGCTCACGCAAACAGCCCAGGTCACTTTCGGACATCGCTGAAGAAGGGGTTTCACAACTGAACTCTCTTTTTTTTTTCAGATCTCTCCTGTAAAGATATGTGACTTCGACCTGGGCAGTGGGATCAAGCTGAACAGTGACAGTTCTCCTATCTCCACTCCAGAGCTCCTCACACCGGTAGGTGCAGCGATCCAAACTCTTCCTTACCGCTCCAATTCCAACCCCTAAAACCTCAGACGTTGACAACCTACCGTTCCCAATGGTTGAGGTTATTACAGTGTTATTAGAGCGTGCTGTCGAAGTCCCTGAACGTCTGTGGCTCCAGCGTTTTGCCATTGAGACAGTCTGATTTAAAAATAGAATGAAGATAATGTTGAAGTCTCACTGCCGGACTCATAAATAAAGCAGGATGAACAGGAAGGCTATGAGAGGTAAAAGCCTCCGGACCTTGCTTTGTTGTTTCTGTTGCCTTTGTAGATAAGGAATGGCATTGTAAAAATGCCCAGCTTATCAAGAGCCCCGGTCCCGTCGCTCTATTGGACGAGATGAGGTGGTGTCAGCTGAATAGATCTCTCCCATTGGCAGTCGGAGGTCAAGGACGGAGCACGGCTGGACAGGGAGGTTTCGAAGCAGGGAAAGTGGCGAGTGAGGTCGGTCAGCGCTAGGCGAAGTTATCAACGTCGGTTCTAGCACATCAACCCGTGCTTTATCAGCTAAAGGAGAACGAGGGTTGTGTTGTGAAAGGAACACTGTGCTGCCACTCAGCTGCTTCTTTGAGCGGCTCGTGCTGCCTCCCACAGGTTCTGAATGCGGAGAGACGGATCACAACAGGTGACGTGCAGCGAGGGAGGGTAGAGGGATGGCTAGGGGCTTTTGGTGTAACTGGAGTTGGGCTCAGCCCTTGCAGCCCTTTGGAAAGATCCACAATATTTGTAGACAGAATGGCAAAGGGGCTTTCAATGCAGCGGTGACGGATGCCGCCCCCGCCTCCCCCCCCCCTCCTCGCTCTGGTCTAGCAGCAAGGGTCAGATGCGAGTTTGGTGTGGCTTCCATAGGCAGGGTTTCATGTTACAGCCTGGCTGTAGGGCTCACAATGGACACTGTGTTTTCTTGAAGGGGAACACATCTAAAAAGACCAGTGAACCTCCGTGAGTTTAATGTAATGTAGATATAATTGTGTTAAAGTGGTAACTGTGGAAAAAGCAAAGATTCCTGGCTTTAATGTGCCTCCCATGTTGATTTAAGCAGGTTTATGCTGATGAATTCATTTTGTAATGAAGCAGAATCGGTGCACATATTCGCAGCAATCGTGTTGGCGTTCGGACGAGGTCGTGCTTTATCAGCCTCCCCGAAAAGCTTAGACACACACACACACACACACACCCAAAAAAAACAATTCTAAAACCCACTTGGGCCCAGGATTCTAGGAACACGTTGTGCAAATGTGGTTTCCCAAGGCCCAGAGCAGAACCAGCGATCAAACAGGGAATCGAGAAACACTTCTTGGAAGCTGTGCATTTGGAAGTTTACTTCTCGGTTCCTCCTCGTGCCTCGGCCTGTCCCTTTTCACTCTTTCACTTTTTTCACCGCACCCACCTCGTTGGAAGCCAGTTTCTTTGTTTTGTGTCTGCGCTGGAGAGCGGTGGAGAGGTGGGTGTTGGAGGAAGTCGTCCCCCACCAATTGCCTAGCAACTGGCATGCGATTGGCTGGCTCAGAGGGAGGATGAACTGGGGAGGTTTTTCTGGGGGTGGCTTGTGCTGTACTGTGGAAGAGAGCTGAACATGCGCTCTTGGTGTTTTGCTTAGACAGGATCAATCTTATCAGATTTTCTAGGTCTCTGGCTTTGTCTCTCACTACGTCTCCCCCATTAGCGTTTCGCTTTCCTGTGAAGGCTTGTGTTTACGAACGTCTGCACTGTATTCACACGATAAGTACAAGAGCCTGTGAGCAACGGGTTGCAGAAGACGTATGGGGCGAGGAAACGTGTTCGAGGGGGTTGGTCTCCTCTAAGACACAGGTAGCAACAGAGCTTCAGGGGAATGAGTTTGATTTTCTGAGAAATGCAACCACAAGGCTTCCTGCAAAGTACTGTACCACCTCAGACTTTTCTAACACACACACACACAAACAAATACATTGCAGCTACACATGAACAAACAAGCAGGGGAATTCAGAGCTCTAAGTGTAACCTGCCAGCACAGGAGGCAGACGCAAACCTCAGACCCAAACCCAAACGCTCAGCGCCAGCTGAGAAGCCACTTCCTCGTCACATGGCCAGGAAAGCCCCTGGTTTGCCCTCTGCCAGTAAGTTGTGCTTATGTCAGGTTATATATACACACACACACACACACTAGACCTGCATGTATCTTTCTCATGCAGGAGGTTCATCTGCGCCACAGACATCTGACTGATGCAAAGAGCCAGTAATTTTACATCATCACAGAACGAGTACAGCCTGAAAGTGTAAATATCTTCTCTCTTCTCTTTCTTTCTCTTCTCTCTTTCTTTCTCTTCTCTCTTTCTTTCTCTCCTCTTTCTTTCTCTCTTCTTTCTCTCTTTCTTTCTCTCTTCTTTCTTTCTCTCTTTCTTTCTCTCTTTCTCTCTTCTCTTTCTTTCTCTCTTTCTCTCTCTTTCTTTCTCTCTTTTCTCTATTTCTTTCTCTCTCTCTTTCTCTCTTTTCTCTCTATTTCTTTCTCTTTTCTCTCTTTCTCTCTCTCTCTCTCTCTCTCTCTCTCTCTCTCTCTCTCTCTCTCTCTCTCTCTTATCAAAAGCAAGCAGAGATAGCCTCCGTATCTCAGGCCTGTGAATTCCACAGCACACAACTGCCAAGAAACATGATACGCCGGTATTTGACATTGACTACGGTTAATGTTGTACGCCGATTGAGAGCTAGGACTTTGAAGTGAGGGGGAAATTGCCGAATGAGCTTTGGTCAAACGTACAATGCCCAGAAGATTCCAGAAAAAGATGCTCCCATTTTAATCCAGTGTCCATTTGTTCGAGCACGAGATTCCAGGTCCGTCTGCAGACGCGGGTCAGAGCAGTTAATGGCAGGAGGTCGTGGGGGGGGGTTCTTTTGTTAGAGGGTGGTGTGAGGGGGGAAGCTGTAAAGTTTTGACCCGAACGTGGGGGTTGAGTGAAGGCAGAGCAGGAGGAGGAGGGGACGGTTCTCAACAGCGGGGTCTTTGTCTGCAGAGCAGATTCCTGCACTGCGAAAGTGCATTACATAAGGCTCGGCGGGGAGGAGCCACGACAGCTGCCTTGGGAAGACAAAAGAAAGAGCTGCTTAGCACAAACACAGTTTCGGAGCAGTGAGAAACAACCAGCGTCAGAAGCAGAACCAAAACAAAGTGCACATATGGCACCGGGGCGGGGGGGGGGGGGGGCAAAGTCAAGGCTCCTTGTTAATGCAGGGAGGAGGTCAGCCGTTCTGATTTGACTGATTCGGACTGAGATGGTTTTGTGAACTCGACCCGGTACCAGAGCAGTGGCTGGGTGTTATGGGTTACAGCAGCTGTGACTGTGAAGCTAATGAACCACTTTTACCCAAGGACTTTAACCTAGAAACTCTGCTTTGCCCGGATCAACGGTTCTTGGAGACGTGCCCCAAAAAGTGGCAGTTTCATAATAGAAATTGCAGGCTGTGTTTCATAATGATAGGGGCTTAAAGCACTGGAACAGCCCTGCTAATGAAAAGGGAAAAAGCCCCAGTAGAAAATCTGCAGTTAAAGGGATTGTCCTCAAAGCTGTCCAGCCTGAAGGAATGTCTTTGTTCCGGTGGCCTGCTGAACCCACTGACTTCACACACTGCTCTGTTTGGGCCGTGTGTGTTGTACACATCAGTGCGTGCGTGTGTGTGTTTGTGTTGGTGCTGTGGGTGTGCACTGTTATGTAAGAGGTGTTGAGTGCTGTCTTGTGGGGTTTTTATTATTATTATTTTTTTTTTGTTTTTTCCTTCCCTGAGCCTCTCTGTCCTCGTTTTTTCCCGTTCCCGAGCGTTTGGCTCGGTTTCAGACGCGGAGGCGGCCCAGGCTTGGCAGAAAACGGAGGTGAAAACATTCGGCTGAGCTTTCAAAACCTCCAGTGACTCACTCATCCTCTGTCACGTAACGGCTGTTTCTGCACTTGCTTCACACTCCTCCTCCTCCTCCTGCCCTCGAACACAAAGCAGGAAAAGATTAAAAGTAATGTCTCTGCCTCAAGCGCCAAGGTTTGGAAAAGGCTCTAACGCAGAGCCCCGAGAGTTTTGAACAAAAGTGTTTACTTTCCTTCCGAGTCGCTCTGAACAGTGTCAATTAAGTGAATCAATACGAAAAGCCTTGCGATTGTGTGCTTGTTGACACAGAGATATGTTGTTATTACTTTCAATAACGGGGGTAATCGGTGACTGATTGGCCTCGTTAATGCCCGCATGTGGGGATCCTGTTCTTGTGGCTTATCTCTAATCTCATTTTAGTGTGATGTCTGCCATGTGACTCTCACACGCCTCGTCTGAGACCCACTCGAAGCACATGATGCACATCAGCCGACACTGGCTTCCAATCACACCCTCGGAGAGGAGCTAAACACCGTTCTGCACACACACACACACACACACATCGCTAACTATCACACCCGGGTAGGAGCGAGAGTTCCTGCTTCTGGTCTTGTGATGCTGCTAACAGCCCAGGTGGCAAATGTTTATTTTGTTCTCATTCTGTGTCTCTGTCTCTCTGTCTGTCTCTCTCTCTCTCTCTGTGTCTCTCTCTCTCTGTGTCTCTCTCTCTCTGTGTCTCTCTCTCTCTGTGTCTCTCTCTCTCTGTGTCTCTCTCTCTCTGTCTCTCTCTCTGTCTCTGTCTCTCTCTCTCTGAACACAATTCACACTGATGTCATGTAGCGGTAAATTAAACTCCTCTCCCTCTCTTTCTCTGTTTTTCTGCAGTGTGGCTCCGCCGAGTACATGGCACCCGAGGTGGTGGAGGCGTTTAATGAAGAAGCCACCATCTACGATAAGCGCTGTGACCTATGGAGCCTGGGAGTTATCCTCTACATCATGCTGAGCGGCTACCCTCCATTCGTGGGCCGCTGTGGAAGTGACTGTGGCTGGGAGAACGGGGAGCCATGCCAAGCCTGCCAGGTACAGCCCCGATCAGGGCAGGAGCTCAAACCATAGAAAACATAACTGTGACTATAAACTGGGTTAGGGATTGATTACATATTAATACTGAAGGCAATAAACCGGTTATCACGTCCCTCCCTTTTCTCAGAACATGCTGTTTGAGAGCATCCAGGAAGGAAAGTACGAGTTTCCAGAGAAGGAGTGGGCTCACATCTCCTCCGGCGCCAAAGACCTCATCTCCAAACTGCTGGTCCGGGACGCAAAGAACCGGCTCAGTGCTGCTCAGGTTCTGCAGCACCCGTGGGTCCAAGGGGTGAGGAGCTAGATTCAATATTCATCTAATCGTATCTAACGGAGTCGTTTATGAAGTGGTTAACTCTACCTCGTTGAAGCCAAACATAGTGTTTAAAGAATAAGCCCCGAATTTAACTGTGCTTTTTCTTTCCCTTCATTTCTTCAGGGTGCTCCTAACTCCATCTCGTCCTCCATCCTGCTCCAGAGGTGAGCGTTTGCAAGTGTTTTTGTTTGTTAACCCTATAAGATTAATTCATTATAGCGGTGTTCTGCGTTTGCTAATCCCTCTCTTCTAACGCCTCTCTTCCTCTGCGTCCACAGGAACAGCAGTGCCAAGGACCTGACGTTCTTCGCCGGGCAGGCGATGGCGGTAAACCGGCAGCTTGCCCAGCAGGACGACCTGGAGGAGCAGCAGAAGGAGGAGGAGGCTCCTCAGGTGGTCACCGTGGGCGCCTGCTCCATGCGACTGTCTCCTCCTTCCAACTCCAAACTGGCCAAGCGCCGGCAGAGGAGCAGCCTCCTGAAGGGGGCGCCGGTGTCGGCTGCAGAGCTCAGCCAGCTCCTGGCGCCGCTGGTCATCATCGGGGACTGCGCCTGAGGACGGGGGGACTTTTTCGATGGACTGTTAACGTTTGAGACCTTGGCTAGAAAGTGAGACGTCTCTGCTGCCCCGCCCTCTTCTCCCTGCCAAGAGAAGGGATACCTCATCCAAAAAAAAAAGAACAAAACACAAGCCGAATGTGCGAATGTGATCATGCCGCCTGGTGCCCATCAGCTTTCATCGCTAGCCCTCATTCTTGGGGATGTTTTTGGGTGACGTATTCCTGTATTAAAAAAAACAACAACGGTCCCAATCCCAGTCGCGCTCTCTGTCCTTTATCTGCTCCCCAGCACTTCGCAGCAGCACGAGGGGGCACTTCTGGGTTTGGGACGGGGCACGTGTTGGGGATAAACCATCTGTTTTGTTTTAATTTCTTTTACTTTGTATTAAGTTTTGCCCCCTTCTTTACTTTTAAATGGCAGAGTATTTTTGAAGCCAGCTCAGACACCAAAGGACTACAACACCCACAATCCCCTTCTCTCCAGGATCCCTCTTATGCTGCTTCCACCTTACAACTGGATCCACTGTGAATGATATTCTCAATGAAGACGTCGTTTCTTTTCCGGACTGTTTTCGCCTGTCCGTGTCCGTGTGTCCGTGTGTGTGTGTACACACAGATGCCCCATAGTCAGTAGGTTCACGCACACTTATGCAACTCCTGATGAAGATGAAATCAGGTCTGGCATGACTTCAGAGGAGCTCTCAGTGCCTCACCCCACACCATTAGTGTCATTTCATTATTCTCAAAGCCCCCCCCAACCCCCCCCCCCCCCCCTCAAAGCCTCTGAATATAGTCATCAGTGGATAATCTCTGGTCCAGACCATTAGGAGCCGTAAAACACAGCCTCTCGTTCAGGATTGGCCGCCCGTACCAAAATAGTACATGCACTTAGCTTCTTTCAGCGCCAGAGTGTTTTTGCGAACATCGGTCATTTCCGAAAGTGCACTTCCATAAGCATGCCTCCGTAAGTGGGTCATCTGCTTTAGGTTTTATAGTTTCAGCTTCTGGTGTTCAGTTTAAATCGATAGAAATCCAGTTTCAATTGAACTCCTGGGATTTGAAAAAAAAAACCTCCAAAAATGTGACCAACCTTATTGCAACTGCAGTTGCAGCGTTATACACTAAAACACCCTTCAAGCCTTCACGCCTTAGTGGTACACGGCGGCGACGGTCGAGATCCGTACGAGGGGCAGAGCGCCTTCGTTAAACGCACACCGAGTTGGTCGAGTGGTTACGCAAGCACAGGTCCGTCAGCGTGACCGCGTTAGTCTCCAGCTTCGTGGAGTCCTGGAAGAAGGCTTTGAAAATGAAATGTCCTTTCTCTTTTAAAAAGGGGACACGACTGCTTCGGTTTGGTACCGGCGCCGAACACCGGTCCAAGGTAACGAAGAGTTCAGCCTGTTCGGCGAGAAAGAGAGGGGGAGCCTTTTCTAAACTAATTTAAAAAAATAATAATAACTAAAAAAAATGGAAAAGCATTCCAGGAAAAATATAAAATCTTTATATAAAAAAAAAGTCTTCCAAGAAAATGTAGCTGTATCCATGTGTGAAATGTTCTTTTAAAAAGTTTACTTTTGTTTGTTGTAACTCCAATCGAAACTGTGCCACACTGATGTTTTAAGCTTTTTTTATTATTATTATTACTATATTTTATTTTGTATCTTTAAGCAGGTGCTGTTAAATTGTTCAGGTGCAACACCGGATTTTTCTTTTTTTTTTTTTTACGTTAAATTTTGTGTTCCCCCCATTTTTTTGTTTTGTTTATAAAGCTCTTAAGTATTCATGTTGACTCGTGTAAGTTGGGAGTCTGGAAAGTGTGCAAGAAAAGTTGAGAGATCTGTACGATTTATTTTTTTTTTACGTTATTTTATTATTTTTTTTTACTTTTACGTTATTTTTTTGTTATGTTTTACTTTTTTTATTTTTTACGTTTTTTTTAACGTTATTTTTTTGTTATTTGTTTTACTTTTTTTATTTTTTATTTTTTTTTTACGTTATTTTTTAACAGTTGAAGAGAGAAAGGGGAGAAAGAAGGCAGTGAAGGCTGTCGTCACTGGTTTTCGGTGATCTTTTCTTTTTATATAATATTATATATATTTTTGGAAGTGACTTTTGTTTTTGCTTCTTCTCGCAAAGAATTGGAGGATTGGTGACTTGCGAATCATCCGAGTCTGGATCGTGAGCTCTGTTCGTAGGTTGTACTTGTTTTCTAAGCATTAACGTCACCAATAAGAAGGCAAACCAGAGCATATATTAATCCCGTTGAATGTTAACTGAGCATCGCCCACTCGACCGCGTGGTTCTTTGTGGAGAGGGAGACGGCAGAGAGAAAGGCAGTCCTCGTGTTAAAGAGCCTATTAACTGAGAATAGGACACTGATTGTAATCGTTTTTCTACCGTGGCGTTTCTTTCGTGGAGGTTTATGTCTTATAGTAAGACTTACTTGAATTGTATATGCAGCAGATTTCTCACGTTTTGCTCGGGAAACTACCTTGCTACAGAAACCAGTTAAACATAGAGACAGTTTGTACGTACATAAGCTGAAAAGGCAATCCTTTTTGTTTGGTTTGGAAAACGTCATTTAGACCACTTTTCGATTTCAGTATTTCATTTGCCTTTTTTTTTTTATTTTTTTTTTCCTCCTTCATTTCTTGTTTATATACCAAACTTCTGGGTTTGTTCTCAAACGTGCACAAAGACTTGTGTGGCGCCAAGGCTCCAGCTCAAAGAGCCCGCCACTGCTTATTACCCACCCACCCCACCCCTCGTACTCGTTATGGACCGCCTTGCGTAAAGCTGGGGACGAAGGAAATCTCCCCACACTCTTCAGCCCCTTGACTCGTTTGAGAAGGGGTTTTGTGGAGAGTCCAGCTCCTGAATCCCAGCTGGAATTGTAGATCCCAGTGGAACTTCGTGTCCCAAATTAAGCCGAGATTAAAGGGGTTCAGATTTATGTTTTCTCAAACTAATGTGACCCTCTGGCCCAAAGGCTAAAGGCTGAGCCTGTCCGGCTCTCCTCTGTCCAGCGCTGTCCGTTCCCTCTAAACTCCTGACTACTCATGGGAAGGAAATTCAAAGTGAAACGTTGGAAAGATATTTACAACACAGGGTTTTCACTTGAATTTAAAAAGAAAAGAAAAGAAGGCGTGTGTAGATCTGATGACTGTTCAGTCGAAATGTCCTTTACCTCTTCTCCTGTTGGGCAGTTTTGATTCTGAATAACTGAGAGGTTTCACTTCATGGAAATGACCCCAGGCCTGGGGTTTCCCTCAGGACAAAGACAAATACGTTGATCTAAAGAAGCACTTTACTGTACCATGTGGCTGACGTCAGTTCACTCGAAGCAAAATTTATGACTGTTGTTGCAGAATTTTGTATTGTTTTCTAATGAAAAAGGAACAATAAAACCCTTTGAACCACACTGCATTGTCTCGCCTGGACTTTATGGTCATTGCTCATAAACTTTACGTACACCCACTGGCCACTTTACGGGAAACACCCGTCCACAGTTTACAGTTCTACACTGAGTTTGATACGTGGCGAATCACTACACAATGTCAGTGTCATTGTTGTGCTGAGAATGGTCCACAGTACTGATCAGTACCATAAATCACACTTGAGTAACACACACACACAACTGTGTCAATGCCACTGCTGTGCTGAGAATGGTCTACAGTAATGACCACCTTGAACCACTCTCTAGTGACACACACACACACACACACCAATGTCAGTGTCATTGCTATGAAAAATAGTCCACAGTACTGACCATTAACTTATACCTCACAGACACTGCCTTGAACCGATCTGAAAAGCACCACACACACACAACCATGGCAGCTTCACAGAATTCCAGTAAGTTTTAACATGAAATGTAAACATATAAAAATCCCCAGGAGAGCGAGGCCAGAGGCGACCGTGGCAAGGAAACGCTCCCTCAGCTGAGGAAGAAACCTTGGGAGGAATCACGGCTCACGCTGGGGACCTATCCTCCTCTGGTCGATCTACTGGTGATAGTTAGGAGTCCGTGAGAACTTCAGTGTAGGGGCAGCTCCAAGGCACTTGGTGGTGGCTGGAGCGTGGGCAGCTGGTCTGAAGCGTGGAGGAGGAGCTCTACAGTCATCCATCAGTGTCCAGACGGACAGGTGGGCTGTCGTTTACTTGGAAAAAGGTAAAGGGATGGAGTTGTGATCTGTTTGGATGAATGTAAAGCAGAACGTGTGAATATTTTCAGAGTGTGGCTAATGACTCCGGCAGATCTGACTATGACAAATTTAACTAAAAGGAGAGGAACCAGAAGGACACAGATACGGGAGCTTCATGAAACACAGGCATCCCTCCGCTCCACCGTCAACAAACCTGAGTGACAGCGTGAAGCGGCGGACGACACCAGCGCCTCAGTTTACTATAATTCCCTGTGTCCATGGACCCCCCGGATCTGCTGCCTTTATCTATGGGGTAGCATTAACATTGTGTGGTGTGTTCTCCCTGTGTCTGCGTGGGTTTCCTCCGGGTGACTGTCTGTGAGGAGTGTGGTGTGTTCTCTCTGTGTCTGCGTGGGTTTCCTCTGGGTGACTCTGTGTAAAGAGGGTGGTGTGTTCTCCCTGTGTCTGCATGGGTTTCCTCTGGGTGACTGTCTGTGAAGGGCGTGGTGTGTTCTCCCTGTGTCTGCGTGGGTTTCCTCCGGGTGACAGTCTGTAAGGAGTGTGGTGTGTTCTCTCTGTGTCTGCGTGGGTTTCCTCCGGGTGACTGTCTGTGAGGAGTGTGGTGTGTTCTCCCTGTGTCTGCGTGGGTTCCCTCCCACGCTCCAAAAACACGCGTTGGTAGGTGGATTGGTGACTCAAAAAGTGTCCGTAGGTGTGAGTGTGTGAGTGAATGTGTGTGAGTGTGTGTTGCCCTGTGAAGGACTGGCGCCCCCTCCAGGGTGTATTCCCGCCTTTTCTTTATCCATAAAGTGCAAGGCCTTCGTTTTTCAGGGCAAAGCATAAAAGTAGATAAATAGGTCATGTTTTTACCTCAAAATTAAAACCAAATCTTTGTGATTCTCCACTGTAACAGGAAGAAAAGAGCCTCTGCTGTTGTTACTCCAGGCTTGGCACTGCAGAAACTGCACTGTGTACTTTGAGAGGAGGGCAGGGTATCACCTGATCTTAAGATTCTTTACTCATTTACATTAATCATTAAAAATGGTTCTTTAAGGAAACAAAAGTGGTTCTTATGTGGCATCGCTCAAAGAACCTTTTGTAGAACCTTTATTTTTTTTTAAAAAGTGCTTTTCACAAGTTAATCCTTAACAAAGTCCATTTGTTCTGAGGACACTTGCAGCTTCTGTTTGATTCCAGATGTTTGTCTTTTGTGTCTATTTCCTTTTCTCGGTGAATGCCTTATAACAGCTCCATGTTCTTTCAGACCCATAGCGTTGAGCTGTGTTCTCGCAGTGGAATGAGAAACACGAGCAGCTGATGGTTTTAGATGTGATACACCTTTTGGAACTGGCTTGTAACTCACTCTCACTCACTCACTCACTCACTCACTCATGTTTAGGAACTGTACCACAAGGGGGTGCTATTCAGTACTTCATGTCAAAGTCACTGCTTGTTTGTGATTATAAAGTGTGAGTCCCTGTATCTCGACTCCTTACTCTGGTTTAGGAAGCTTCGTGTGGTTCATCTTGACTTTATAACGCTGTATTTAATCTCCTCTGTAAAATTATCCCTGAGAAATTAAAGATATGAGCCATAACCCAGGAATTAAGTGAGCGACAGGTGGTCTCTGAGTTCCCCAAGTTTCCAGGGCGTGGAAGCCCAAGGCTGAAGGTAGTGAATTGTGCATGAATTATTTGCACTTGTGAAACGTCTCGTTGTGTTGATTAACGTCCGTGGACTAATTTTCAGGCTCCGTATCTCGCAGAGCTGCTGCCAGTAAAGCCACTTTATCTGCACCCCAAGGCTGGGCCGTGTAGGAAGCTTTATCAGACGTTATCGAGCCCGTGTCACTCAGTCAAATCACCTGAGCCGAGAGCACATGGTGTGTTCTTTCTTGGGTAAACACAGGCTCTGAAACAATACAGGGCCGTGCTTCCAGTCCTGAGGCAAAGCTGATCTCACTCTTCCAGTCTGTGTGAGGCAACCACACTGCAACATTAACCCGGCCACATCCCTCACACGGTTTATTACAGAGTCACTGGTTAAAGGGGAACTCCAAACATCAGAACGGTTTACAGAACAGTGGCGAACGGAGCCAGACGTCGAAGGCCTCTAAAAGCTCCTCACGGAAAATGATTATACGAAAAGTTATGAGTCCAATGACTGATGTCTGAGACATTGTTTTTACAAAAGTGCTGAGGATTTGGCTTCAACTGGATTTTAATTACATTCACGGTGGAGAGATACACGCAGGGTGCTGTTAGGAAAAATAGTCCCCAAAGATAATAACACACCCTGGACTGGGTCAATCACAGGGCACAACACGCTCATTCAACCGCTCACACAATAACACAGTCACTCACACCTCACACACACTCCTGTAGATCATTTCACACACTCACCCAGTCACACACACACACTCATGTGCATTTGAAACACACCGGAACCCCAGTTTAAATGGTAGGACAGGGTTAATCCCAGCAACATTACAATGATTACAACACTGTGGTCTGACTCTGATGTGATTTGAGCAATAACACAGTGATACGCGATAAGGTCTAGAAGGCAGTAATTACAAGTTCAGCAGGATTGTGTGTTACATAACAGGGCCAAACTGTACAGAGCAGATATTAGTGTTTACTGAATGAGATCAGCCTGCTTCTCAAAAACACTGCCGCATTTCTCAAGTCTCTTTGCTGTGTCTCCCTCTAGTGTTTGTTTCAGACCAAGTCTCCTGGACATTTTAGTGGAAGCATGGTACACTTTGTAGGTTTAGAGTTATAGACTGTAGCCCATTTGCTGTTGCAGTTTATCAACACCCTCGTCCTCCGTGGTCATTTTCTGAGCAATGGTCAAGTGACATCCAGATGTTTTTGGATAGGAGATTATTTATTGTTTCTGTGTGTAATGTCATAGGCTCACTGTTCACTTTATTACATTTTTTTAAAAGTTGATTTATTTTGTAGAGATTTAGGAACTGTAGTGCACCTACAGAAGCTCCTTTAGCCCTAGTCCAATGTTCACTTTCTGACCACACATTGGCTCTGGTCTGATAATGTTTGGTTTGTAGATTGTTCTCTAGTAGCTGCCATTTCATCCATCCATCCATTATCTGTAACCCTTCTCCAGTTCAGGGTCACGGTGGGTCCAGAGGCTACCTGGAATCATTGGGCGCAAGGCGGGAATACACCCTGGAGGGGGCGCCAGTCCTTCACAGGGCAACACACACACTCACACCTACGGACACTTTTGAGTCGCCAATCCACCTACCAACGTGTGTTTTTGGACTGTGGGAGGAAACCGGAGCACCTGGAGGAAACCCACGCAGACACAGGGAGAACACACCACACTCCTCACAGACAGTCACCCGGAGGAAACCCACGCAGACACAGGGAGAACACACCACACTCCTCACAGACAGTCACCCGGAGGAAACCCACGCAGACACAGGGAGAACACACCACACTCCTCACAGACAGTCACCCGGAGGAAACCCACGCAGACACAGGGAGAACACACCACACTCCTCACAGACAGTCACCCGGAGGAAACCCACGCAGACACAGGGAGAACACACCACACTCCTCACAGACAGTCACCCGGAGGAAACCCACGCAGACACAGGGAGAACACACCACACTCCTCACAGACAGTCACCTGGAGCGGGAATAAAACCCACAACCTCCAGGTCCCTGGAGCTGTGTGACTCCAACACTAACCTGCTGCACCCCCATTTTATTTCAGTAATAGGAAATAAGAAATGCTAACCCATTTTCCAAAATCAGCAGAAGTGTGGACACGGGACTAGAGTTAAATGCTTATAAAGAGCTCTGACCTGAGTGCTCTCATCATTTCTTCAGTAGCTACCTGCTGGTATTCTAAAAAAACCTGCTAAATCAATACAAAGAGACATTACTGAATAGGGTTATAAAGTCTAAACATGTTTAACTAACCTAGATTTCCTACTGTGGACCACGTGAAACAATTAGGATCACCATTAATTATTCATTCTCACTCTCACACACACACACACACTCACACACTCACTCACACACACACACACACACACACACACACACACACACTTAATCAGCTGCTGACCTTCTCCAGGTGTGTAGGACTTTATATAAAACAGAAAAGGAGTGGGCTGCTGGTTTCCTTGGATGTTAAAAGTGGTTGGTGGTTTGAACTGTGTTAAAGTGGCGCATCAGAGACTAGGAAAACATAATAGATTTAATCCATATGAGCAGAGCAGATATTGAGGCCTAAAGGAGGTAAATAGCTGTGGATTTGGGCCGTAAGTAGGAACATTTACTCAGATATATTCAAGTAATGTATATTAAATATATTAAAATACGCTTTACTTTAGAATCATCAGTAATTTCCTAATAATAATTAATTTAGTCCCTGATTATTTTATTGTTGAATGTCATATATGTATATTTTGTTCTGTTCTGTTCTGAGGTGCTGTTTCCCTTCCTTTTTGGGCTTTAGTTCTTCCATTTTACTGAGGATCCCAGAAGAAAACTGAACAGAAGTTAAATGCTACAAGATGTAGTGAAGTTGTAAGAGGGAGTTTGCACTTTATCAGTTGCTTATTTTACGGAAGGCGTCTGTTTATTGGTTTGTGCTGCTGCCTACCTCTGAATTCCCCTGGTTTTCCCCTGGAGAATGCCACTTTGTTTTTGTTTTGTTTTTTTTTAAACTGTTCAAAGTGGTTAATTATAGGAGAACTTGTTTAAATCTGTGGTGTCTACAATTTGACTAGCCTTTAACATTCAAAACCACCCACAAACCGACATGTCCTGTTTTTTGTTTCATGTAAAAATGGTTTTATATGTAAAGCTGATTATTTAATTATGGTAAACCTGGGTAAGAAAGGGACTTGAGGGGGATATTTCACCTTACGCACTCCTGTCATGAATGTCCTTTAAGTATTTCACTTTAAGAAGAAACCCCAAATCAAACCACACTGGAAGACTGTTTACAACTTTATTGTGTAATTATACAGTAATTTTAGTGGGTGGCATTCTGAATGTACATTTGTTATGGTGTAAAATGGGTGGCCTGGTCTGTGTCCAGTGAGGCTTGATTTCCCAGCTCTAAACACACCAGGCCTATTTACATATAAGCCATATAACCCCCAAATCATCTCAGGCCCCCTCTAGGACTGCAGACTGACCTTAAAAAACAGAGGAACACGGTGGCTAAGATTTTCTTCCTCTTTTAAGGAGCAGTTCTGTATCTATTTATCCTGAACATGTTGATTTACTATTGTTTCTCCAACACTCCAAAGCACTTGGAGTGGAGAGCTATATTGAGTTTGCTGAATAAAGATTTAAGTTTGGAGTCTCGTCCCAGGGTGCTACTCAGAGGACCAGACTTAAGAAACCTTGTGTCCAACAATGAAATTATTTGTGTTGTCTGTTTTTTTTCCAATAAGTCATTGGTTACAGAAGGGTGCTGAGTTGTCAGTTTATAGCGATGTGTGATGGCTAAGGGAGTTTAGACCATAGGCCAGGCCTGAATAACTGGGCAGTAGGATGTTCCTGACCGTGTTAAAGTGCTGAAGAACTTAGCAACATAGGCTCCTAGTCCAGCTAATGTGAAACTACATAATAAACCAGTTGAATGAGATAAAACAAGTGTCTAAAAAGAGGCTAACACGCTGTAGTCTTGACTTTGTTCAGAAGCGAATGAGCTCTAGCTTTAATAAGATTAGCCCCTGTGCTCTGAGAATTACTGTGTAGTGACCGTTAAACCCCATTTGTGACTGAAAGACAAACACAAACAGATATAGCTGTGTTTGTGAGCTCGAGCGCCTTAATTTTAATCAGGCGCCAGGCGGGCGCTCCCCTCCTACATGACGTCAGTGACGCGCGCCATTCATGCTCCAGCAGCGAGGGCCCTCTGTCTCTTTCCGCTCGCGCACCGTTTTGTTTTTGTTGTCGTCTGAAAAGAAACGAACGAGGAAGAGCGGCGAAAGAAAAGGAGGGAGGGAAAACAAATACGCGGCGGTCTAGTCGTTCGAACGATTTAAAAGTGGAAGAGGAGGGTTAAAAGACAACTGTCCCGTCCGTCTGAAAGAGATAGGGAAAGAAAAACAGAAGGGAAGAGGCAAGACAGTCGCCTTGGAGAGTGTGTGAATGAATGGGTGAGAGTGAGTGAGTGAATAAGCAAACACCAGCAGGGACCGGCAAAGAGAGAGAGAGAGAGAGCGGGTGGTGATGAGAGCATGCTCCGCTCCACCGGCTTCTTCCGGGGGGTTGAGTGTCCTCTGCCCCGCTGTGGTCGGCCCTACTGTCACTTCAGACACTGCCGACCCCCCGCCGGCCTCCCCAGGACCCCCGCAGCCCACACCGGTGACTACAGCTTTTCTTACAATCTCCTCAAACCCCAGTAACTTACACCACCGTCAGAAGCCTGTTCACTAGTGTAGTGTGTATAGGAGGGTAACGTGTGGTTTTGGACACAGCCTCTATGTCCAGATCTGTCCATCTGACCTCAAATAAAGGGCTTTAATGGTGTAGTTTCTTTAGAAAAGAGTAATACAACTGTAACCCACTCTGGATAATATAGCCAGGCTATTAGAAGTCATGTCCTGTGTTCCAGTCTGAGCTGGGAGCTGAACCCAGTGTTGTTGGTATCCGTTTTGTTGCATCACTTCTACAAATGAATAAAATGCAATTGCTTGTGTCTAATCACATGTGTTAAACTCTTCTCCCAGACCAAGGGTATGATCCTTTCAGTCCTGAGGTGGTTCGACCCGAAAAGCAGTACAATGCAGAGGCTTCGGATCCATCAGCGGACCCGAGCTTGGACCTGGGTGCCATGGAGTTGGAGCTGGTCAATCGGGCCATCGAGGCAATGCAGAGCGAATTGGAGAAGGACAAGAAGAAACTGTCTCAGATCGGGGACCAGGGTTATGAGCCTTCCAGCAGCTCTGTCAAAGCAGGGTACAAGAGGCAGACCTCTTCATCGTCATCGTCCCACAACGCCTATGACCCGAGTAGTTATCAGATGGGCCAAGCTTCCGACTACAACCCGACGCCACGCTCCAGCAAATATACTCTGGACTCTCAGACCAGCAGCCATGCCAACTCGATGGAGTACGTACCTACGGCCGTGTCCAAGCCAGGACTGAAAAAAGCGACACCTCCAGCACAGTCCCGTGTCCCTCCTAGGGTCCCTGCATCTTCCTCCTCGAAGTGTAAATACACGCTGGACAACTCCAAACCCTGCACGGACATGGAGTACGATCCCCTTTCAAACTTTTCGGCTAAACCTTTGGCTAAGAGCGGGAAGGACTCCGCAAACCCGGGGGCGGAAGTGGACGGCAGGAAGAGGTCGCGCTCTGTCGGCATGGACGAGGAGTACGTACCCACCGTGAAGAAGCCCAGACAGGTTCTGGATAAAAACAAAGCACAGACTCCAAAGTACACAGCCAGCTTCACTGAATCCGACGAGGAAAGCTCCGGAACAGAGTACCGTCCCACGCCCGTGAGCCGCCTGCGGCAGAAGAAAACTGGCGTGAGTCCTGTGGATGAGAACAACAAGAGAACAATAGGAGGGGGAAGTGCTGGTGCACACAAACAACCTCCTGTATCCAAAATGGAAAGATATGAGTCTGATGTTGAGACGGTGGATGATGACGAGGAGGCGGCGAACGACTTAAAGCCACTTCTTAAAAAAGCCACCGGTCAGATGAAGAGTAGTAAATCAGAAAAGATTAAGAAAGAGGGCAAGGAGTCTGTTAAGAAAAGCAGCAGCAACAACAGCAGCAGCAGCCATAAAGATAAGAAGGGAAGCTCCAGTGTGGAGAAAACCTCCAAGAAGCCCATTCAAGAGCCTGTGAAGAGGCAGAAAACTGCTGGTGGTAAACCCACGGAGGAGAAGATCCACCCCAAAGAGAGGGAGACGGAGGGAGCTTCCAAAGAAGTAAAGAGCAAGAAGTTGGAGAAGGTGAAAGGTGAGAAGGACAGAGTAAATGTGGAGGTAAAGAGGTCCAAGATGGAGAAGATGGACCAAAACAAGAAGGAGTCAAACAAATACAAAGAACATAAGAATGGAAAAATGGAGGGAGAGGGACGAGAGAAGGACAAAAAGAGAAGCAGCAACAACAACAGCAGCAGCAAAGACAAAAACAAGAAGAGCAGCTCGTCCACGGAGGACAAAAAGGCTGGAAAGCTGAAGCCAAAGCAGCGATCCCTGAGTCACGCTGATCTCTTCGGAGATGAGAGTCCAGAGGAGGAAGACGAAGAAGACGAGCGGGTCGTGAGGAAGTCCGCCTCGGCTTTTAAACGAGGAGCGCCGTCTGTCAGCTGTAAGAGGAAAGCCTCCGACGCTGCTGTCTCTTCGTCGGGGGAGGAGGACGGACCTGACAACGAAGGTGCTGTTTATGAGGAGGATTATGGGGACATTAATGACAACACTCTGGACTACGCCTCCCTGCAAATGGATGTGGACTATGACTCGGACCCTATGGAGGAGTGCCTGAGGATCTTTAACGAATCCAAGGAGGTGAAAACAGAGGACAAAGGCAGACAAGCTAAACAGGTAGCACAGAAGGTGCCCTGCCTTTCTCCTCAGCCACTCCTGTGGTGGTCCCTTTAATCACGCTTTTGTTCACTCCAAACAAACACAGAGGAGTGCAGTGAAAATGTCTATGGCTTAATATTAGGTGTACAAATAAGTTTTAAAGCACTTTTTGTGTGAATCGTAACTCAGATTTGAAACATTCTCCAGCTCTTTTTGTCATTTTGTTAGTTGTTGCTTTGTAATAAAAAAGACAGTAGTCATTTTATGAAAGTTATATTAATACATTTTAAAAATCCTAAAAATACAGCATTGAAACTTTGATGTTTGGACCAAAAACGCCATCTTTAAAACCTCTTAATCGAAATTCAATGCACATTCTTTTGCACCATGCTTTTTTCTGATGGAACCCATAAGGAATGCAGTGATTAATACATTTTTCTAGCTTCCCTTTTTCAATCGACTTCATTTTTTATTTATTTTTTGTCATTTTTAATTCTGTGCCTCACAGTTACAATCAAATGACAAGCGGCATTGTCGAATTACAATTACAGGAGGTCCTCGGGTTACGTCAGTCCCGAGTTACGATGTTTCGTGGTTACGACACATCTCCCATTTACTGTATAAAGCCTTGTTTTGACGTAAGTGGTTTTGTGTCGTAAACGTCGTAACGTGAACTTCGTGTGTGGTGTGCGTGGCGTGGCGGAAGAATACACGGTTACGCGGCTCGGGACCGAGGAGGATAGGTGTTAGGATAGGATAAGTGCCTACAGTGTGTTATTTACGTACAGTGTGTACGTGTGTTCCGACTTACACCGAAAATCTGTTTACGACGCGACGTAGGAACGGATCAACGTCGTAAGTCGAGGACCCCCTGTATAGGTTACACAAAGATGCTTGAAAACGTATTTGTACGCTTGATAAGAAGAGAAGGTCTGGTATTATGAGACAGGCCCTGTTCATGTTACAGAAATGTGTACACACACACACACACACACACAATACTAAAGTTGGCAGACATGTCAGTGTTAGACGCTACGGTGTCAGATGCTGCCTTTATCCGTCTGGATTTGTGGAAGATGAAGATCGGTGGAAGCCACTGTTGAAACACAATTTTGAAGTTCTTAAAGACACAGTGACTTCTGTTTCTTCCTTAATGTGTTTGTGTTTGTGCTTCAGCCTTCCAGAGAAGAGCAGGAAGATCAGGAAGCACAGAGCACTTTAACCACACTCTTCCCAGGCCAGAAGAAGAGAGTTTCACATTTTAAAGTCAAAAGAAACGTGAGTGTCTTGTTCTTATTTTGTCACACGCTCCACTGCTTTAGTTCTTTGCATAGCAATAGCTCTACGTGTTTTCTATCAGGGCCCAGACCAACAGCTCTTTCTTGTGTCTTTCGGTTTGTCAGCAGTTATTCAAATGTATGAAGACTTTTTATTACCCCAAGCACATGAATGTGTCTGTTTATTTTTAACCGATACTTGCACGTTGCTCAGACGGAGACGTCTCTGAACGTACTGCCGAAGCCACAGAGGAGGATGACTGCGCAGGAGATGTGTTATCAGCGAATGAAGATTGCGCAGCAGCAAGCGGCACAGCTCGCTGCAGCTGTTAAAACAGCAGCCGCATCCACCGGCTCTTCCCTGAGCCCCGGCTTTTCGGGGGAGAAAAGGAGAGTGATGCACCGGCCAAACCCAGCCTTAATCTCCGCTAAACCTGGTAAACACTCTGTAATATGAGCAACACATGTTTTACATGTGGTTACATGCTGTTCATATGTATTAGAGGAAATATAAAGTTTGGGTTGATGCCATTACCTTATATTTTTATACGCTAATAAACCTCTCTGCGAGTTTTCCTGATCAGAAAACTGCGCTCCAGGCCAGGGTAGTTGTCATTGTTGTTGTGGTTCTCCTACTTGGCCACTAGAGGTCTCCATGACTAATGCGCTAGTGCACTGGTCTGGATTTGGGCAGCGCAACCTCTGGCTGCTAGGTGTAAACAGCAATAAATATGGTGTTCAGTACAAAAAGAGTTAATCGGATACAACAGAGTGTGCCGTGGGTAATCTATGATTTCCTGTGTGTTGTGTAGGTTTGCCAGAGACACCCAAAGCTGCGCGTGGAGTTTTATCCCCAACCAGAACGGTCCCAGATCAGCCATCAGTCAGACCCCACACCTCGGCCTCCATGCTTTCAAAAACCTCGTCCACTTCTGCTCAAAAGAGAGTGGCCCACAAACCGACCCTCAAGGTCTCAGTAACAATATCTATTGGGGCTTTTTTTCCTTTTTCTTTCTCCTGCTTCTCCATTAGGTGAATTTGGTTTCTGGTCCCTGGAACTGGGTTTTTTTTTTTTTATTTTGGTACCTGCTTTCTCGTGGTTCCAAAGTGAGCCAAATTGGGATTAAACCGTGACGTGTAAACAGAGCACTGATTGGCCAGAGAGTGTCGTCAATAACGACTAAATGCAGACGTCCAGCACCAACTCGCCATCTGTAAAACCCCCAATTTACAGCAGAGATCACATTTGCTTTGATCCAACTGCCAACGGCACCTTGTTAAATTACGACTTGGTCTTTTGAAGAGGTTCAAACACTCCTTGAATCAGCTGCCAGTTTTCAGAGTCAAGTAGTTTAGACACCACGTAGTGGACGTAGCCACATGAGACTCCTCAGAGAGCTTGTTTGTTTAGTTTCTTTCTAAAATAACTCACATTCCGTTTCTCTTTCCTCTGAACGAAGAGCTCCTCTATGAAGCGGCCAGTCATTCCCACAGAGTTTGGAGCCAAAGTGCCCACCAACATCCGTCAGCGCTACCTCAACGTCTTCATTGACGAATGTCTCAAGTTCTGTCTCTCGGAGGAGGAAGCTTTTCAGACGGTGAGTTTCACTGCAAGGCCTTCGGAAATAACGGAATAACGGAAGTGTTGGATGTTTTAGGAGGTAAAGCTCAAATCCCCGAGATTAGAAAGATGGAGATTTCACTTATAACGTTGGGAATTGTAACAGCAACAGATTGTAATGTGTTCGAAGAACGAAAGTGAAAGTGGCTAGATTCTCTAATTGAATGTGTTTCCTGTGAGAAGAGATTAGCAAAACTAGCAGGGAACTATAAACACGGGGAAGAATGGGAATACCTTTATAAAGAGTTTATTATGGGAAAAGAAACCAGTTCTGTACGACCTCCTCCGCAGCCCCCTATTTTGTGTATTGTTTTGTCTCTAAGTGTGTATTACATTGCTGTATTGCTTATATTTATAAAAGAAGAGCACGGGCTCAGTTTAGTAAACAAGGATATTAGACTACTTCTCTTTATTCAGTACAAATATTAGATTAAAAAACACTATCATTATTATCACTATATTATATATTTACATTGCATGTTTTTCCCCAGGGTCTGGACGAGGAGAGGCAAGTGTATGAAAGAAGCAGCAGTAAAAACATTTACTTGAACGTTGCGGTAAACACACTAAAGAAACTCCGCAGCAAGGGCACCACCCCCACCGCCCCCTCGCCTGCCTCTAGTACGTTTCAACACTGCTGTCCAATATTAAATCTCTTAATCTTTAATTAGAGTGGACATATATACTAGACAACAATATTAAATATGATCAAAACAATTCAATAAACACACAAGTGCATTGATAAAATGCTATTTATTTGGTGGTACACTCAAAAGTGATTTGAATGCTATTAGCTCCCCCTTGTGGAGAGTCGTCAGCCTGCTAAACACAGCTTTATAATTATCTGTGGATGTCTATTAGTTGTCAAGTTTTACGATATTCAGTGCAATTCACTCTGCTGCATCTCCACAGAAAAGGCAGGTGGGTCAGGAAATAAAAAGGTTCAGTCTCATGAGGGTGTTCTGGGTGGACGACTGGCCGCTACGACCAGCTTCACCATCAACCGCATGGGCAAACAACAGGATCCAGACCTCAAAGGTAAAATACACGCATGAACTTCTTTGAGGCTCCAAGAAATGGTTCAGTATGTCATCAAATGTCAGATCTTACCAGGAGAGGATTACATTACATTAAATTCACTTAAATGCGTATTTTATTGAATATAATCTGTAACATTATAGACCTGGGTGGCATGGTGGTGCTGAAGATAGTGTCACTCTCACACAGCTCCAGGGTCCTGGGTTTGTAGGTTCAAAGCCCTTCTCAGGTCACTGTCTGTGAGGAGTGTGGTGTGTTCTCCCCTTGTCTTGGTGGGTTTCCTCTCAAAGTCGATAACAAAAAAAAAAAACCTGCTGGTAGTGTCCATTGGTGAGTGTGTGAAATTATCCATGGTATGACTGGGTGAGTATAGGTGCTTCCCTGTGATGGACTGGTGCTCTGAAAAGGGCACACTCCTCACAGACAGTCACCCGGAGGAAACCCACGCAGACACAGGGAGAACACACCACACTCCTCACAGACAGTCACCCGGAGGAAACCCACGCAGACACAGAGAGAACACACCACACTCCTCACAGACAGTCACCCGGAGCAAACCCACGGAGACACAGGGAGAACGCACCACACTCCTCACAGACAGTCACCCGGAGGAAACCCACACAGACACAGAGAGAACACACCACACTCCTCACAGACAGTCACCTGGAGGAAACCCAAGCAGACACAGAGAGAACACACCACACTCCTCACAGACAGTCACCCGGAGCAAACCCACGCAGACACAGAGAGAACACACCACACTCCTCACAGACAGTCACCCGGAGCAAACCCACGCAGACACAGAGAGAACACACCACACTCCTCACAGACAGTCACCTGGAGGAAACCCACACAGACACAGAGAGAACACACCACACTCCTCACAGACAGTCACCCGGAGGAAACCCACACAGACACAGAGAGAACACACCACACTCCTCACAGACAGTCACCCGGAGGAAACCCACACAGACACAGAGAGAACACACCACACTCCTCACAGACAGCAGAGCATGAACATGAATACGGTTAAAGGAAATGTATGAATGAATGAAAAAATACAGACCTGAAATATTTCCCTCAATTCTCCACCTTTCAATCAATGCTTTGATTCAGTTTCAGACGTGGAATATGGCGTATTGCTCAGTTTAACTTAAATACTGCAGTTTGCTTTAGCGAATGACTTTTTATTTTCAGGGGTAGCCTCCTGTCAGGTGTACAGAAAAATACAGTGTGATTCAGTTACTAATACAAGCGCTTTCCACAGGTGCTTCATCAGGAGAAAGAATGATTTAAATAACTTTTATAACAATAATTCAAAAGTAATTAAAAATGTGTTCTAGTTATTTAATGAATGGATTTAGGCTGAACATTTATTTATATATATATATATGTGTGTGTGTGTGTGTGTGTGTGTGTGTGTGTGTGTGTCTACTCTCCAGGTGCAGTTTTGTATCAGAAACTGAAAGAGTACGTTTTGTCTGAGGAGCAGCTGCAGGAGTTCAGTTACCCGCGACCACACCCAGAGCGCCTGGGTCACGCAGTCATCTATAACCTCCCCGAGAAGAGAAACAACGACCGTAAGAGCATTTCCATACTGCACCTCCTCTCAGCCCTTTATTCCTGCGTACGTTTATTTATATAGTGGCAGCGGTATTAGACGATTAGACATCGGCACTGTATTAACATCTAATCATTTTATTACATTCCTTTTACTGACATCACAAACCTGCAATGTGTGAACCAACTATCAAGGAAACGTTACAGCTATAATATATAATACACACAGTACTGTGCAGAAGTCTCAGACACTTAAGATAATTATATACATTATATTCTCAGTGAGTGTGGGGCTGGAATAAAGTTATATATAATCACAGTAAATACAAATAATGATTTAAAACAATTAAAGAAATATAAGATCATTTTTTTCTATAAAGTAGTAGGTGAGAGTGAGTTTGAAGAACAATGTTTTGTTCAGATTCTCTTTGATTTGTATGAATTAGTTAAATCCACAGCACACATTATTTAAAATCATTATTTATTCACCGCAAAAAATATAATGTATAATGTATGGGTGGCACGGTGGTGCAGCAGGTTAGTGTCGCAGTCACACAGCTCAGACCTGGAGGTGGTGGGTTTGAGTCCCGCTCCGGGTGACTGTCTGTGAGGAGTGTGGTGTGTTCTCTCTGTGTCTGCGTGGGTTTCCTCCGGGTGACTGTCTGTGAGGAGTGTGGTGTGTTCTCTCTGTGTCTGCGTGGGTTTCCTCCGGGTGACTGTCTGTGAGGAGTGTGGTGTGTTCTCCCTGTGTCTGCGTGGGTTTCCTCCGGGTGACTGTCTGTGAGGAGTGTGGTGTGTTCTCCCTGTGTCTGCGTGGGTTTCCTCCGGGTGACTGTCTGTGAGGAGTGTGGTGTGTTCTCTCTGTGTCTGCGTGGGTTTCCTCCGGGTGACTGTCTGTGAGGAGTGTGGTGTGTTCTCTCTGTGTCTGCGTGGGTTTCCTCCGGGTGACTGTCTGTGAGGAGTGTGGTGTGTTCTCCCTGTGTCTGCGTGGGTTTCCTCCGGGTGACTGTCTGTGAGGAGTGTGGTGTGTTCTCCCTGTGTCTGCGTGGGTTTCCTCCGGGTGACTGTCTGTGAGGAGTGTGGTGTGTTCTCCCTGTGTCTGCGTGGGTTTCCTCCGGGTGACTGTCTGTGAGGAGTGTGGAGTGTTCTCCCTGTGTCTGCGTGGATTTCCACCGGGTGACTGTCTGTGAGGAGTGTGGTGTGTTCTCTCCGTGTTCGCGTGGGTTTCCTCCGGGTGACAGATCACCTCAAATAATACTCCAAGAGAAAAAGTTAAATCAACACATTCACACACAGAGGATCACACTGCAATAATGTTATTGGGTTTATTCTAACATTGAGCGTTATTTGTTGTTTGTTTGTTTTTTGACAAATAATCACTTGCTGAGATAAATAGCTTTTTAAATCTCATAGGCTCTGGCGCCTGAAACTTTTGCACAGTGCTGTATATTTCCTGCTTTTCTTCCTATATTCACAGTAGTTTTTAAATTACTATGATTTTGATGGTAATTACACTGTTTTTTTTATTACATTTCTATTTTTAAAATTAAATTATATTAATTTATTTATGATTGTAAATATGTTTACACTGTTTGCTCTTTTTAATTATGTATTTTTGCATTAAATAATTACATAAAGCACCTATGCATTTCAGTATTTATGTACGAATTGTTCTATAAAAATAAACATTATTATTAATAATAATAGTATTTTAATTATTAAATTCCCCAGTTGGTAAAAGTTGATCAAAATCATAAGTTGTAAAGTCCATGGGGCTGTGGACCCACCGTGACGCTGATCAGTCAGAGCCACCAATGGAGAGTGGAGTATAGATGAGGTTTAACCGTAAGCCCCTCAGGGAGAGCTGCGGTACAGGTTTCCCTTGTCCTTGTCAGTCATCAGCCTTGAAGGACGTCACATCATTCCACCACTAGGTGACGCTGCAATAAGCGCTTTAGTAATATAGTTCCTTACATATTACTGCTAAATCTGTTGCGTCTGAAGCTGGTGTAAAGCAGCAACAGTCTGATTATTGAAGGAAACGTGTCTGTGACGATGTTTAGTTGAAGGAGGTGGTTCTTTGTTCTTTCAGCCTTCTCTAAGGTGTGCTGCAGGTGTGGAGCCGAATACAAAATCAACTCCCTCGGCAACTGTGTTCGTAAAGAGGAGTGCAGCTTCCACTGGGGCAGACTGCGGCGATACAGAGGTGTGTGTGTGTGTGTGTGTGTGTGGTGGAATAACAAATGGAAATTAGACAGAAATTAATCTCATAATTCAGCTAAAATGTACTTCATCACATTCAGTATCATATTCAGACTTGTCACAAAGGACCAGGGACCTAGTGCCAGTCAAAAGTTTGGACACACCTCCTCATCAGTGATTGGTGGAGTAGAGCTAGTCACACAGCCCCTACCTCTGCACAACCCCAGTTACAGTCTCAGACACATTCAGAAGAGAGCGGTTCTACAGATTAACTCTCGACGAGGCCCCGGCTGTTCACTGAAAACCGTTCCAGGTGACGACCTCATGAAGCCGACTGAGAGAACGGAGAGAGTGTGTGAAGCTGTCGTCAAAGCAACAGGGGGCTACTGTGAAGAGTCTAAAGAATAAAACATACTCTGTTTTCTTTAACACTACTCTGTTTACTACATGATTCCATATGTGTTTCTTCATAGTTTTAATGTCTTTCACATTCATTTACAACGGAGAAAATAATAAAAAACTAAGAAAAAACATTGAGAAGATGTCCAAACATTTGACTGGGTGTGTGTGTGTGTGTGTGTGTGTGTGTGTGTGTGTGTGTGTGTTTGTAACATTGTCATACAAATAACAAATAACAACGTCATTGTTCAGTTGCACAGTGTGTGTGTATATATATATATATATATATATGTGTGTGTGTGTATATATATTGTGTGTGTGTGTGTGTGTATATGAATATAAATGATAATTTGCCTAGTTTAATGGTGGATTGTTTAAATGACAAAAATAAATGTGACCTACCTACATTTAAAGCTTTAAAATCATAAATTCTGTGTTTATTTATTTATTTTTTTTAATCTGTGATAAAATCCATTGTTGAGAAAACTTTGACACACTTTGTCTTAATGTGATAAAACTCACAAATACGATCATATTCTCTAACAATTATTTTTACCAAAACACTGGAAAAACATGATGTGACTGTAAATAAATTTAAAATAATACAACTTGTAGAATAAGATACTGTCTGTGCTGTAACTATCCAAATCTTTACCACGTCTGCTCATTCTGAATGGATGTATTAATGTGTTTCAGCACGGCCACAGTCACAGTCACAGTCAAGCTCTCACATCTGAGACGTGAACGTTCTCTAGTTTAGTTTAGGTCTGAAAATGCTTTTGAGCTTTGTGTCTCAAAGGAAGTATGTGTTGCGTAGAAATGTCCATCAAATATATAATAAATAATATTATTAGAACACGTCTGTAATTAAGAATATATGAATGATACTAGATAAACTAACTCTTCTATTCCTTGTGTCCCACAGTCCCAGGAGGTTGGGAGACTCAGTATAACTGCTGCTCCGGCGCCGTGGGCTCGCCTGGGTGTCAGGTGTCTAAAGTAAGTCCACTGTAATTTCAAATTCTGCTCTTAACTACCGTACCGCCTTCATCTGTTTTAGAAATGATCTGCCTCTTTAATCTATGGCTGCGTGACACCAGTGAGATTATTAATGTGACCGTATAAGGGTGAGGTCCCCAGTTTGGAAACCTGGATCCACATGACCATGTTCTGCTGGATCGTGGATGAAATAGCAGTAACATTAAAGCAACACTAGGTTGAATTTTTTATGGTAAAATGACATTAATGTACACCTGTATTAGGGAGAATGGAGTCTGTGTTATTGCTATTTCACTCAGCCATGCAGAAACAGCACTACGTAACTTCTGTGGGAGGGTAGGACCCCCGCACCCCTCACTGTAGGAGCCGCCCCGTGGCAAAAATAATCTTATCTAGTGTTTCTTTAAAAAGTCCAAAGGAGCAGGTCAGACCTTGTCTGTTGGCTGTTAGCTGTTAGTGGACAGTAAGAGGTCAGGGGTCTTCTTAGTGAAGTTGTTGTGCTACATTAAGCTGTTTTCCTGTGTGATGTCCCAGTGAGACTTCTGTTCTTGTGTCCAGCAACACGTTCAGGACGGCCGTAAGGAATCTTTAGACGGCTACGTGAAAACGTTCAGCAAACGGCTGCCAGTCGACGGCAACGGAGGAGTGTACGCTTTGGACTGTGAGATGGTGAGACCGCAGTTACTCAGATAACACACTGGACCAGGTACAAACACACTGTCCGGTGCTGACATGTTTCATAACAAAATGGTTTGTTTTTCCCCTAGTGCTACACAAAGCAGGGGCTGGAGTTGACCAGAGTGACGGTCATCAACTCTGACCTTAAAGTGATATACGACACGTTTGTGAAGCCGGAGAGTGAAGTGGTGGACTACAACACACGGTAGGAGGTCAAACGCGAACGTCTACATTATTGTAGGATTGTCACTTGTTCATTGAATTTATTGTAAAAAAGTTTCTGTCAGTTTTCTGTGGGCTGCCTTTATGTGAAAACACGGGATAAAACAAGCCGTTCTGATCTTGTGCTGCTTTTGATGTTAAGTGCAGAGACCCCCCCACCCCCTAATTGGAGTCTGTCCAATCACAGCACTGGACCTGCAATTATGTGAGAGCACAAAGGCGAGGTTACACACAGCAAAACAGTCATAACGAGCGCAGAGAATTAAGAACACTCAGTAAAAATTGAGAAAACGAGAACGGAGAAGAAAGAGGACAGAGTAAAAACGGCTAAAACGGCTAGGAGGCTCCTCGCTCCTCACTGCTGTGCGCTCGGGGTCGGGGTGAACAGCGAGTGGCTCGTTTTCATTTAAAGGAACAGGCGCTGAAACTGGCCGTTCTGAACAAGGTTGTTTAGACGGGGAGAACGCTGCTGTGGGGTTTAATCCTTGTGGTGTTTTGACCAAAGCAGGTCACAGATGTTTCTGGGAAGAATAAGGTCCAAAATTCCATTTATTTTAGTAGAACTATGGAATACAGGAGGTCCTTGGGGTTACGTCAGTCCTGAGTTACAATGTTTCGTGGTTATGACACATCTCCCATTTACGGTATAAAGCCTTGTTTCGACGTAAGTAAACATCGTAACGTGAACTTCGTGTTTGGTGTGTGCGGCGCGGCGGAAGAATACACGGTTACGCGGCTCGGGACCGAGGAGGATAGGTGTTAGGACAGGATCAGTGCTTACAGTATGTTATTTACGTACAGTATGTACGTATGTTCCGACTTACACCGAAAATAGGTTTACGACGCGACGTAGGAACGGATCAACGTCATAAGTTGAGGACCCCCTGTAATTATAGTTTGCGGGACAAATGTGCACTGTTCAGAAAGTTCATTATTCAAACAAGTTTGGATGTGAATGTTTGATATGCCCAGGTTCTCTGGAGTGACGGAGGAGGATTTGGAGAACGCTACAATGAGGCTTAGAGACGTCCAGGCTGTGTTACTGAACATGTTCAGTGCGGAGTCCATCCTCATAGGCCACAGTCTGGAGAGTGACCTCACGGCCCTGAAGGTAAGACACGAGCCTCTGTTGCTCAGTGCAAAACCACGTCGTGTAAAGTGTAAATAGCCCTGCTGACATTTGTTATTTGAGGGGAAAAAATTGCCACATCTTTTAATTAAAATATTTTCATCTAGAAAATCAACAAAATAAGTAGTGTCGCAGTCACACAGCTCCAGGGACCTGGAGGTTGTGGGTTCGATTCCCGCTCCGGGTGACTGTCTGTGAGGAGTGTGGTGTGTTCTCTCTGTGTCTGCGTGGGTTTCCTCCGGGTGACTGTCTGTGAGGAGTGTGGTGTGTTCTCCCTGTGTCCGCGTGGGTTTCCTCCGGGTGACTGTCTGTGAGGAGTGTGGTGTGTTCTCCCTGTGTCCGCGTGGGTTTCCTCCGGGTGACTGTCTGTGAGGAGTGTGGTGTGTTCTCTCTGTGTCTGTGTGGGTTTCCTCCGGGTGGCTGTCTGTGAGGAGTGTGGCGTGTTCTCCCTGTGTCCGCGTGGGTTTCCTCTGGGTGACTGTCTGTGAGGAGTGTGGTGTGTTCTCCCTGTGTCCGCTTGGGTTTCCTCCGGGTGACTGTCTGTGAGGAGTGTGGCGTGTTCTCCCTGTGTCTGCGTGGGTTTCCTCCGGGTGACTGTCTGTGAGGAGTGTGGTGTGTTCTCCCTGTGTCCGCGTGGGTTTCCTCCGGGTGCTCCGGTTCCTCCCACAGTCCAAAAACACACGTTGGTAGGTGGATTGGTGACTCAAAAGTGTCCGTAGGAGTGTGTGTGTGTGTGTCTGTGTTGCCCTGTGAAGGACTGGCACCCCCTCCAGGGTGTATTCCCGCCCAATGATTCCAGGTAGGCTCTGGACCCACCACGACCCTGAACTGGACAAGCGCTTACAGATAATGAATGAATTAAATTAACAAAATGTCAAATATGAACAATCTGAATAGGGATGACCTTTGTTTACAGCTCTGACTGAAAATGTGTGAGTGATAGTTGTGCATCTTTTGAATCTTCTGTAGCTGCTGCACAGCACAGTCGTGGACACAGCTGCTGTCTTCCCTCATCGTCTCGGTCTGCCCTACAAACGAGCTCTCCGCAACCTCATGGCTGACTACCTCAAACGCATCATCCAGGACAACGGTGAGGACAGCGGGCCTCGCCTCAGCTCTCTCCAAACACAGAGGGCTGAGGAATGATATTCACATCATTAATCTTACAGCTGTAGTCTGAGACTTTGCCTCTTGGCCTCTGTAGTAGTGTTTACAGTTTCCTCCACTGCGGACTGCTGTTCGTATGCAATCTGCTCAGGGTTGCCAGATTGGGAAGTCTTTCTCTGTTGTAATGCATGTTTTTTTTAATGCAGTTTGCTATGAAGTTTGTTCATTTTTTTTTTCATTTCATTGTGGCATTAAGTAGGGGTGGGCTGTGTCTTCTATTGACAGAAGATAGCATGAGTTCAGTGTTTGCTTCAGGTTGGGGGATCTCAAGTGATTTAGTGTTTGAAGTCCATTAAATCCATGTTTCAATTAAAAAAAAAATGAAGAAATCAGTTGGGTACGAGAAAATCTGTTGGATGATTTATAAAGAGCCCCTAAGGTGACATGGTGGTCTTATTTAGCAAGTCGTGGCCCCAATATAGCAATTCGTGGCCTCAAAATACTATCTTGTGGCCTTAATATATTCTTTTGTGGCCTCAAAATACTATCTTGTGGCCTCAATATATTATTTCGTGTCCTTAATATATTATTTTGTGGCCTCGATATATTATTTGTGGCCTCAAAATACTATCTTGTGGTGTTAATATATTATTTCGTGGCCTCAAAATACTATCTTGTGGCCTCAAAATACTATCTTGTGGCCTCAATATATTATTTCGTGGCCTCAAAATGCTATCCTGTGGCCTCAATATATTATTTAATGGCCTCAAAATACTATCTTGTGGTCTCAATATATTATTTCATGGCATCAAAATACTATCTTGTGGCCCCAATATATTATTTTGTGGCCTCAAATTACTATCTTGTGGCCTCAATATATTATTTTGTGGCCTCAAAATACTATATAGTGGCCACAACTTGCTAAATAAACCCACCATGTCACCTTAGGGGCTCCGTAGATTTACACTCTTCTAACCGACATTTGGGATTAAGCCTGATGACCTTGGACTCGTGTGAATATCCTCAAACATTCAGAGATGCGGTATATGTTCGTTTGGATCAGATCTCACTTTTTGTTCTTCGTCTCTCTCCAGTGGAGGGACATGACTCCAGCGAGGACGCCTCCGCCTGCATGGAGCTCATGATATGGAAGATCAAAGAGGACGCCAAAGTCAAGAGATGACTGCTGATCTTTCTGAGCCTCTGCTGTGTCTGCTCCTTTCACACCCTGAATGACTAGAGAGACAGTGACAGAGAGAGAGAGAGAGTAAGCAAAGGAAGAATGAAGCCCGAGTGACGGGTCGTCCACTGCTGCGTTGAGTCTGAATTTGCACTGGAGTCCCATATGAACAAAGGAGGAGGAAGAGGGGAAGACGGCGATACTGCCCGAGGAGGAGGAGGAGGAGGAGTGTGTACATGTGGATTTCGCCTGACACAGCATCGTCTACAGTCTGGATCAAGGTGTGCTTTTTCCCCCAACAGTGCCCTCTTCAAGCAGCCTGAAGACGTGAAGAGATGCTGAAAATTTAAAGACACTATTTATTTCACATTTATTTACTCCAAAAAACAGCGCCCTCATGCAGATGAGTCATGGACGGAGGTCTTTAGATCCAAGCTTTAAATCCAGATTCTGAATTTTGTAATCACATCGATACTTACGTTTCTCCACTTCTCCAAACCGCAACAGAACGTTTTATTTCTGTGTAGAGCCATTTTTAAAAGGCTCTTTGAAGATGTGTATATTTCTGATCATAAGCTCTTAATAAAGAGTCTTTTCAGAGGGTTATTTATTAAATATAAGGGTTCTAGACGTAACCATTTACATATCAAAGTGCATCCTCAGACTAAGGGAGGGTTTACTGTATGTGAATCTGTTCAACACATTGAGAACGGTTCTCATCATAGCATCAGACGGCTACTGCTGTAACAAGCTGGACATCATAGCAGTGGAAGAACCCTTTATCTGGTGCTGTGTTCTCTCTGTGTCTGTGTGGGTTTCCTCCGGGTGACTGTGAGGAGTGTGGTGTGTTCTCTCTGTGTCTGCGTGGGTTTCCTCCGGGTGACTGTCTGTGAGGAGTGTGGTGTGTTCTCTCTGTGTTTGCGTAGGTTTCCTCCGAGTGACTGTCTGTGAGGAGTGTGGTGTGTTCTCTCTGTGTCTGCGTGGGTTTCCTCCGGGTGACTGTCTGTGAGGAGTGTGGTGTGTTCTCTCTGTCTGCGTGGGTTTCCTCCGGGTGACTGTCTGTGAGGAGTGTGGTGTGTTCTCCCTTTGTCTGCGTGGGTTTCCTCCGGGTGACTGTCTGTGAGGAGTGTGGTGTGTTCTCTCTGTGTCTGCGTGGGTTTTCTCCGGGTGACTGTGTGTGAGGAGTGTGGTGTGTTCTCTCTGTGTCTGCGTGGGTTTCCTCCGGGTGACTGTCTGTGAGGAGTTGGTGTGTTCTCCCTGTGTCTGCGTGGGTTTCCTCCGGGTGACTGTCTGTGAGGAGTGTGGTGTGTTTTCTCTATGTCTGCGTGGGTTTCCTCCGGGTGACTGTCTGTGAGGAGTGTGCTGTGTTCTCTCTGTGTCTGCGTGGGTTTCCTCCGTGTGACTGTCTGTGAGGAGTGTGGTGTGTTCTCCCTTTGTCTGCGTGGGTTTCCTCCGGATGACTGTCTGTGAGGAGTGTGGTGTGTTCTCTCTGTGTCTGCGTGGGTTTGCTCCGGGTGACTGTCTGTGAGGAGTGTGGTGTGTTCTCCCTTTGTCTGCGTGGGTTTCCTCCGGATGACTGTCTGTGAGGAGTGTGGTGTGTTCTCTCTGTGTCTGCGTGGGTTTGCTCCGGGTGACTGTCTGTGAGGAGTGTGGTGTGTTCTCTCTGTGTTTGCGTAGGTTTCCTCCGAGTGACTGTCTGTGAGGAGTGTGGTGTGTTCTCTCTGTGTCTGCGTGGGTTTCCTCCGGGTGACTGTCTGTGAGGAGTGTGGTGTGTTCTCTCTGTGTCTGCGTGGGTTTCCTCCGGGTGACTGTCTGTGAGGAGTGTGGTGTGTTCTGTCTGTGTCTGCGTGGGTTTCCTCCGGATGACTGTCTGTGAGGAGTGTGGTGTGTTCTGTCTGTGTCTGCGTGGGTTTCCTCCGGGTGACTGTCTGTGAGGAGTGTGGTGTGTTCTCTCTGTGTCTGCGTGGGTTTCCTCCGGGTGACTGTCTGTGAGGAGTGTGGTGTGTTCTCTCTGTCTGCGTGGGTTTCCTCCGGGTGACTGTCTGTGAGGAGTGTGGTGTGTTCTCCCTTTGTCTGCGTGGGTTTCCTCCGGGTGACTGTCTGTGAGGAGTGTGGTGTGTTCTCTCTGTGTCTGCGTGGGTTTTCTCCGGGTGACTGTGTGTGAGGAGTGTGGTGTGTTCTCTCTGTGTCTGCGTGGGTTTCCTCCGGGTGACTGTCTGTGAGGAGTTGGTGTGTTCTCCCTGTGTCTGCGTGGGTTTCCTCCGGGTGACTGTCTGTGAGGAGTGTGGTGTGTTTTCTCTGTGTCTGCGTGGGTTTCCTCCGGGTGACTGTCTGTGAGGAGTGTGCTGTGTTCTCTCTGTGTCTGCGTGGGTTTCCTCCGAGTGACTGTGAGGAGTGTGGTGTGTTCTCCCTTTGTCTGCGTGGGTTTCCTCCAGTGGCATTACTAGTGGCTTTACTAAATAACCCTCTGAGAGCCCCCTTTATAAGAGTGTTGGGAGGAATTACTTCACCAGGCAAAGAAGCTCTTCTAGATACAACCCTTTAAAAGCTATAATTTGAACTGTCGGAGATTTAAGGAAACCAAGAAATGCCATGAAAGATTCGTGTGGTGATGCCAAGTTCAAACAACCCCTCAGTGGCTCTGTAAGTGACGTGTGAGTAGAAGGACTTTACATAATGTGTGACGTCCTTCAATCTCCACGTTATGAGGAGGGTCTGTAAATTTACCGTGGTGTTATTCTATGACATCACACCGGGAGCCCTTTCTGGCAGCCCTTTCAGGATCGGAATCTGCATACGGGGATTTACAGGGATTTGAAGCTCAGTCCACACCGTAGATCCAGTCTCCAGTCCTGGATTTTGTAGTGACTCCTAGTGAAACCGATCGTTATCGTAAACCAATAAGCTGCTTCGTGTCAGACGACATCCAGGGCCGGAATCGGGATTTCGTAGGTCAGATTTGCGAACCAGGTAAACAACGAATAAACCCAAGTTGCTGCTTTAGGACCGTACTTTGCACTGCTGGAAAGCCAGAGATATTTGTGTTACAGCAGGAGATTAGATATGTGTTACAGTATTAAACCCACAGTTGTACTTGATCACGTTTAGCGCCACCTTGAGGAACAGTGTATAGGAACACAGCTACAGAGCCTTAGCTAGTTGCAATGGCTATTAAAGGTTTCTTGTTTTTTAGTTGCTTTGGAAATCCATGCCTTTCAGAACTGTGATGAGAGTAAATGCACTTGTCGACGGATGAGAAGGCCTTGCGGGGGTTGTCTTTGTTTTTGTTCACACCGTTAAAGCTATTAATATGAAGCGACAGAGTTCGGCTGGTCGAGACACGGTTTGTTTCCTTCTTTTTTAAACATCGCAGCCTGTGAATGGCATGGTTCTGAGCTGCCGCTCTAATACTCTCACTCAGACTGAGCCTAGTCTAAACGCCTACTTTCTAACTCTGACACATCACTGTAAGCCCTCATTCCACTGTTTCTTTAAGGTCTAGGTTCACGTTCTAAATTGGTTTACTCCTGAAGCCATGAGCTGTAAATATGCTGTTTTGGTATCTCTTTTTGTTTTCTATTAAATGATTTAAATCTAACAAAGTCTCCAGATGATGTTATTTCCATGTTGTTGATGGTTCAGATGCTTCTCTGTGAATTGTCTTGTTTCTAAAATATTTAGGTTAAAAATGTGCAAGATGCCAGTTTATAGCTAACAACAAATATACTACTTAATTAAAGGCTAAGCAGCAGTGATATGAAAGTGTCAAACAAATAAACACAGTGGAGTTTGAGTTCCTAACTTGTGTTTATTGATCGTCAGAAAACATGTTATTTCTTACTAATTGAAGGAATAAGGTTTAAAAGACCGTTGGTCCCCCCCCCAGCGGTGTTCGGAAACTCTAATAGGCGTCTTGCCTGTGACGTAGATGGTGGACAACACTCTAGAAGCTGCACTTAATTTAATGCAAAATGATGAAAAGGTGTGTTGTTTTTGGCTGCAATCATTCAATGTACAGTGGGACATCTGTGAACAAATGGCCCAAAGATCCCAAAATATCCAGAAAATGGACTAAATTTGTCAACTTCAAACGGGCACTTTGGAAAGGACCATCCGCTCACTCCGTTATCTGTAGCTCATTTCACTGGCGCTTTTCCAACAATATGGGCATGTAAGGACACCAACGAAAGGTGTTCAAGAGCCTCTGTAACATGGAGGTAAACAGGGTAAGGACACTCACTTCGCCTGTTTTAGTTGGTGTTAGTTAACGTTAGCTTGACTCGCTAAACTCGGTGGCTCAGATTATACTCGGCTACGTAGCTGCATTACGGAGGTTTATAGTGTCGGATGAATTCGAGTTCGACTTCGATCACATTTACAAGAATAACGGTACCTCTACATTTGAGTTTAGCTTATTGCTAGGCTATTGTCATGAATAATGGTGGTTATTTAGCTAGATACTGTCATAACAGTCAGTCATAACGGTGTTTTACCGCGGCGTTGTTCAGCTGTTGTCCACCAGTGACGTCACGGTCGCGTTCGAGAATTTCCGTAGAGAGCTCGGGTTTTTCCGTCAATTTAATAAAATTGTCAGTTTTAAAGCAACTTAAGCTGCTATTTTCATTTTAATTCATACTTATATCTGTCAGTAACTACAATAATATTCATGGAGGTCCATTAAGTGGTGCTTAAGCCTCAGGTTTCTTTAATGTGACTGAGAACTGTTTACTTTGATGTTTCACATGGAAGATAACCAACCACCAACTGTTTAACATTTGTGTGCCACGTACGGCCTGTGTTTAAAATGGTGCTACAACAAAAATACTCGGTGGAACCAAAATGGCGACCTTTAAACCTGAGATTCCGTGGAATTCACCAATTGTTTACTGCTCGCAAAAGTTTATTCCCAGACAGATGTTAGATGGACAAACGCAACTGTCAAAATCCTGATTGCTGGGCAGTAGATATTAGAGGAGAGGCCAGAGGTTGGGAATACAGATGACCTCTATCGAGAACACACAAGAACACATACTGAGAAACAAACCTGTCTTATCTAATGCCAGGCTGAAAAATGTGCGTCCGATGTCTTCCCCAAACTCACTGTAAAGCTGAAGTCTCCTCTCGGTTGCTGCCCGTGTGCTGCGTCCTGTCCTCGTGCAGCTGATGCCTGACCGTGCTCCCTCTTTAACTCAGCAGCTGTTTTATTTAAAAACAAAACGGGACTAAAAAGGGCAGAGGAGCCCCATTGTGTCCCCGCTCCCCGGGCCCCTGTGTTTACCCAGCACGGCCTGGGCCCCTGCAGACGGCAGGTATTAAACCCCGCGCTGCAGGATCAATATGCCGCACAATGCCGAGGAGGGTTTAGAGGCTGGAGCATGTGGACCAGAACAGCTTACAGACTTCCTCATTATCAACTTCGATCAGAAACCCCCTCTGATCACCTTTGACTGGAGGGGGCACTCGGCGGGGTGGGGGCACATGCTGAGAAGAGGCCAGGATGACCCTTAACCCCAGCGCTAAACCCCCCTCTGTCAAAAACACCTTGGTTATGAAATGTACAGTGGTGTGCTAAAGCTTGCAAAAGTGCGCACATTAATGTGTGGATCTGCAGCCCACCAACCAACACACTGTGGAACAAGGCCACCCAGTCCGTTTTTTGTAGGCTGCCTAGGTCAGAAAACCTTAGAATAGCCCCGCCCCCTCGTCTGAGTCGGTCCAATGTGAGAGAGCGAAGTAGATAAACAAGCGTGGAGTAATAATAGCACTGATTAAAAACAGAGAAGAAAGAGAATCAAGCGAAAACGGTTAAAAACCAGAACTTCTCCACGCTCCTCACTACTGTGCACTCAGGGTCAGGGTGAACAACGAGCCGCTCTCTTTATTATTTAAAGGAACAGGCGCTGAAATCGCCTGCTCTGAACAGGGCTGTTTAGATGGGGAGAACGCTGTTGTGGGGTTGGATCCTTGTGGTATTTTGTTAAAGCGCATTTTATATGTTAAATTCTGTCAAGAAATGGAACTTGGGCACAGCTCCACATCCTTTCAGACCCACGGTGCGGATTATTTCTCCCAGTGGAAAGATGGACACAGATAGATGTGGAGTTCCGAGTCCTGGGCTTATACAACGTACACAACGTACACAAGATGAGATACACACATCAGTGATTTCATAGCTAGCTCGGCCTGACCTCTGTCTGACCTCATTCAGTCATTAACTCTGTTCCTCCCAGTGTAAACTTGAGCCCAATTAGGAGACTGACCTTCCATTCATTTCCAATATTGATCTGTCACTCAAGCAGACAGACCCTGCGGCTGGAATGAAGGTCCCTGTTTAGACTTGCACTTGTTTTATGGATCTGCAGTGGTCATTTTATCAGGAACAGCGTAGGTGCTGTTTGTGGATTTACATAGTGTAGCCCGTGGTTTACTGCACAGTTTGTTCAGATGGACCAAGTATAGTTTATTCTAGCTTAGCATGTTAGCTTAGCTTTCTTTAGCTTATATTATTTGAAGTTTATCTTAGCTTAGTTTAGTGTTAGCGTGGCTTAGCTTAATTTAACTTAGCTTAGCTTACTATAGCTGAGTTTATGTTTTATATTTTATACAGATTAGCTTAGTGTAGTGTAGCACGGCTTAGCTTAACTTAGCTTACTTTACTATAGCTTAGTTTATGTTTTATACAGATTAGCTTAGCTTAGTTTAGTGTAGCACGGCTTAGCTTAATTTAGCTTACTTTACTATAGCTTAGTTTATGTTTTATATAGATTATCTTAGATTGGTTTAGTGTAGCATGGCTTATCTTAGCTTAATTTAACTTAGCTTACTATAGCTTAGTTTATGTTTTAAACAGATTAGCTTAGATTGGTTTAGTTAGATATAACTTAGATGAGCTTAGTTTTGTTTACTATGCCCTGGTCTGTTTTTAATTTAAGTTTAAGCATAATTCAGTTTAGTTTAATTTATATTTAATATACCCTGCTCTTTTACAGGGTTTGAGTTTGTGTTGTGTGTGTGTGTGTGTGTGTGTGTGTGTGTGCGATCTCTGGCTGGGGTTCAGACTGTGTGGACGCTCTATTGGCCCCGGGTCTCTCACTGTGCCGGGTCAAAGGCCAGTCCACATCGATCCCCCGTCCGAGAAAGTGTTTAACCCCCGCCTGAGCTGCAGCCCTGGAGCCTGGAGCCTGTGGGGCAAGTGTGGATCGATCCTCCTTGTGTGGAGGGCCTCAGGCTTTAAGCGGCTCCTCTGCAGATAACTGACAGCTACAAAGCTCCCCCCTTGACAGGCACTTGTCAATACAACTCTCAGCTATTGATGAGCAATTAAAAAAAGAAAGAGAGGGAGAGCGAGCACAAGCTACCCTCCAAATCACACATCTGTTGAACAGGAGCAGTAAACAAAACCCTCTATGGGGACGTGTCTCAAAAGGCCCGGTGAACCCCTCTCGACCCTCCTCAACAGCCCCCTGTAGTTTTGGGCCAATTCAAAGGATGTTAAAAACCATTCAGACACAGGACAGGTCGTTGTCGATAAAAGGATCGCTCATCTCGCCAAGGCCATTGTGTGGAACTATAGGAACTGTCCACCTTAAATCCACCGTCACCCAGCCTCATTCAGAGAGTCTGCTCTGGGCCTGGCCTCTGAGCGACTGTACGTATCTTTTATGGTTAAAAGAAATAGTTTGGCAGCGAATCAGATGTAGATTTCCCTCTTACTCTGAAGTGTTTGAACAGGAGGCACTGTTAGCGTCTGTAGAGAGGGTGAGTGTATTTAGTTTTTTTAAAAAAGGACACCAGAGATATATGGGTAGCCCATTGTGGCTGAGTGTGTGTACGAAAACATAAGAGGGAGTACAATATCCCTAAAATCATCACTCTATTAATAAATTGTTTACCAAGACTAATACGTAGCTTTAATGGAGCTCTTGCTCCTCGCTGCCGTTGTATTCTTAGCTGAACCTATGTGTGCGTTTAGGTCCTTTACACCTTTATTTACTACACAAAACATGGGGATTTCTTTTTTAATTCATCCGAGAACTTACATTTACGTTTCGGCATAGCTGCTCGAGCTGCACAGCCGCTTTGCCTGACGTAAACAAGGACTACTGGCGTGCAGACTGACCAATTAAATGTTTACAGAGAAGGTTATCGACCAATAACGGTAGCTCTACAGTCAGACCGTCCAATCAGAAGATTGTAGGCTACTTCACCACGCCCCCTTCTCACTCAAGCGAACCAATCGGAGTAGGGGAGGGCGGGACTAGTTTGTGAACGAAACTTCTCGAAGTTCTATGTAACCTCTAGAAAAACAAAATGGCGGACGTTTGTGAAATTCCGCCCGGACATTTTTTTAAGTCTAAAAAAGAGGACATGTCCAGGTAAAAGAGGAAATTGGTTTGAAATTAGTGTAAAATCTCATATTAAAAACACATATTTCACACACCAAGAAGAGGACATGTCCAGGAAATAGAGGACATATGGTTTCCGTACTTTACTTAGCACTGGCGCTAACTAGTAACGATAGATATGTACCTACGCTGATTAGCATTGTGCTAACAATAGGCATCAAGCCACACTGAGGTGTTCAGTAACCTCTAACAGACCTGGTATCAGCCATAAGATTAAAACCACTGATGTTACAGTCAAAAATCAGTTCTTGAGGTTGAGGTTTGAAGCAGTAAGTAAGAACTAAGCAGGGCTGTCACTAGAGAAGAATGATTAGCTACGATTTAAACAGGGGCTCTGGGGTAATTGCCTAATAGCAGCTAATTTCTTTGACGAGGCACAGATTAAGCAAAGCCACCAGGCGCTAAGATAGCATTAGCTCTATCTAAAAGCAGAGCTGTAGTTCCCGGTGTTTCAGCTCTGACCTGCTGCTCTCAGTGCCGCTGCGAAACAAACCGCTGTAGGAGGGAGGGACTGTGACTCCATTGGCTGATCACTGAATGATGGACAGATAGCTCTGGCTGTATACGTATGTAACAAAACGCATCCCGTATCGGTTCAAACGGAATCTTCGTGTCAAAATGCTGGACGAATATATATTTTATCGGGACGGTTGGGCGTATATTGTGTCAAGAAAGTCCTCTCTAAACCACAGCCCTTGTGGGGTTTTCCTCCTTATGCAGTGGTTAGTACCTGCCAGTGTGGTCCAAGAAAGGACACCTGGTAAACTGGTGACAGGGTCATAGGCTCCTAAGGGTTGTTGGTATGTGAGGGAGTGAAGGTGAGGCCATCTGACACCTTCGCTCCTTCAGTCATCAATGAACATTTGGTGCCTTGGACCCTGACGCTGTTTCACCAGTTTTCTGCACTGCACAGGTTTGTACTGGAGGCCCTGCCTGACGCAACCTGTAACTTTCACCTAGGCCTTAGGCTGAACCCCATTTCACAATTTTACACCTACCCCTCATTTTCAAGTGTTATCTTGCCCCTTGGACTTAGTTATATTTAGGGCATTGTGCCTTCAAAAGTGTTTCACGATCATATATAATCACCCACTCCTCACTCACTGAAGCTGAAATTCATTGATTCATTCATTATCTGTAACCCTTATCCAGTTCAGGGTCACGGTGAGTCCAGAGCCTACCTGGAATCATTGGGCGCAAGGCGGGAACACACCCTGGAGGGGGCGCCAGTCCTTCACAGGGCAACACAGACACACACACACACACACTCTCTCACACCTACGGACACTTTTGAGTCACCAATCCACCTACCAACGTGTGTTTTTGGAGCGTGGGAGGAAACCGGAGCACCCGGAGGAAACCCACGCAGACACAGAGAGAACACACCACACTCCTCACAGACAGTCACCCGGAGGAAACCCACGCAGACACAGAGAGAACACACTACACTCCTCACAGACAGTCACCCGGAGGAAACCCACGCAGACACAGGGAGAACACACCACACTCCTCACAGACAGTCACCCGGAGGAAACCCACGCAGACACAGGGAGAACACACCACACTCCTCACAGACAGTCACCCGGAGGAAACCCACGCAGACACAGGGAGAACACACCACACTCCTCACAGACAGTCACCCGGAGGAAACCCACGCAGACACAGACCTACTCCGCTTTCCCCACAATAATTGAGACAAACTACCCCTGAGCAAAACAGAGGTGAGGGAATATCAGCTAGAAATCAGACCCCATATAATACACAGTAAATGTCCACAGGTTTTTAGATATCATCTATAACTTGGTGAATTCAGTTGCTATAAGATACACCTGTTGTGAACACAGTTTGTATAATCAGGACGCTGTGGAGCAGCTGCACATGAGCCTAAGGTTACCACACTCATCGCTAAATGTGGGCTAGAAGCTTATAAAGCCCCTGAGCCTTGAGGCTGAGTGATGGAGCTCTATGTATGTGGCCTCACTAAATGTCAGTGTAAAGCCTGAAGAGTAGATGCTTCATTAAAATGGGAACAAACTCCCTGTTCCCTGAATTGCAGAAGAGACGTTGGAGGAGAGAGTCCACTGTGTTCGGCCGTACGATGGAGATCTGGCTGTGTGCTGAATCCCAGGGCCGTAGCTGCACCTTTAAAAACCCTAATCCCCTTCTGTGTAAATGGATCCTTGAGCCCAGGGATATCCCTTTAAAGCTTTTAAAACCACAGGAGAGACTTAAACCCATAAAGGCTGAGAAGGTCACTCTAAACTCTGCATTAAGACACTTTAAGAGGGGGCTTCACCCCGTTAGACACATGTAAATAAACAGAAGGCCGTCTTAAAGCCTTGAGAATGCCTTATACCTGAACAGGACGTCAGAGTTTACTCAGGGACAAAGATTCATTGTAGTTTTGGGCGCAGTGAATTAACACACTTAAATAAACCAAACTACACAGTGAGGTTTGTATTTGACATCTCCCTCTGAGCTCCCCGTCTGTGGCTCCGTGGATCCGGGAAAAAATGGAGGATCAGGAACGTAGAGCATAGCTTTAACTGCGTCTGTCACCACCAGGGGGCTATTAATAGTAATAACTGCATTTTGGAACTTTTACAATTGTAACGTATTTTAATAAAAGTATTTAGTCCGTTTTCCAAGACTTTAGGAGAAAATGTAAAAATTTAATCTGTGACATTTTAACTCTTTGAAGCTTTTAAAAAAAACAGAGTACCCGTTTCCAAAGTTATCACCGAAATACGGATAAATCTTTGCAAATTATTTACAATTTGAAAATGTAAATCCCATTTAACCCTTTGGGGTCTAAGGACATTTTCTCGATTTTCTGAAATACATCTTTAAAACAAACGTTCAGAACAATCTCAGCTTTCTCGTTAAGTGAGGCCCATGTGACCTACAGCATTTTATGAAGAGATAATCTGTCTCTAACCCTGAAAAACTGAAGAAAATCTTTATATTTCTTATGAAAACATCCCTTTCCTCGTGTGGAATTGTGTTGGTGATTGAAATAGTTTTATCAGAGTCTTAAACAGAAGTGAATCCACCAGTGAGACACGGCGAGAGTCAGAGGAGGCGTGTCTAAAGCTTATACATAGGCTGGTAACTCAGGGTGTACAGTATGGCGTACCGTGGTGATAACGTGATCGACAGAGCAGTTTCTGCACATTCACAGAGTGTTAGAACTGTGTTTCTGTGCTGTGCTATCGCTAAGATATTAATAGAAACATCGTGAATGGTCGTTGATGCGCCGGTGCATTCTTCAACCCCATAGGGTTAATATCAGCACATGGGAACTGAGGAGACTAATTGTTGCAGTTTTGCGAGTGGAAATTTTGCTCATTCCCATTTGATTAAAGATGTTAGCTGCTCAGCAGCCAGTTGTCACCATCCTCTCAGTCTCTTCTTCAAGATTTGCCGTAGTGGAACGATCTGGACTGCAGGCAGGTCACACGCACTCTGCTTCTAGGAAGCAACACTTGTGGCAAGTGCGGAATGTGTCTTGGTTTTGTCTTGCTGAAATAACCATGGACTTTCCAGGAACGGCTGTCACCTTCATTGGTGAACGGCAGCATTTCTCTTCCAAAAATCCTATTGAATGTCTCCACAACAACGGTGCCTTCACACGTACACAGGTCACCCATACCATGACAGATGTTGTCAATTGCAGCTATCGTTTATAACAGTCTGGATGGTCCCTTTAAACGTTGGCACGAAGAACTCAACATCACCTTTCTGCTGACTCAAACAACAGGCTAAATTGTGGACTCATCTGACCACAGCACACATTTCCACTGTCCTTCAAATCATCTGAGGAGAGCTCGAGAAACAAAAGGTAATCAGGTATATCATTGTCTCTAAAGGTATAAACAGTGTAAATGTACTTTTAAAGTCCAATTGTGTTCCTCAAAACTACATTACATTCTCTTCAGAAGGAGAGGTGAATATTCCGCATCTTTCATTACAGACCTGTGTGAAATAAAACAACATAATAAAAGTCCTACAAATGAAACGGACTGGGGCGTAGGGAGACGAATTGAGGCGTACAATTATCATCGATTCATTTATATTAAACGTACAGAATATGGGCCCTTGAGGGTACCACCGCAGTGACGTAGTTTTCTGATGGTGTAGAATGACTGTTAATTATGCAGTGCTGTCTGAGGGCTCGAAGGTCGCACACTCCGCAGTGGTGTCTGGCCTTGTCCTACACAATGTGGATGGTGAAAGAATTAAACTCTGTGTGACAGAAATATTCCGAAACAGCTTAAGAATTCCCTCACAAAGTTTGCCGAGTGAACCATGGCCCTCTTCTGCAGAGTCTTTGGTGGGTGTTCATTTTATACAAAATGGTATAACCTTCATATTCTATAAAGTACTTGTTTAGTGCTGGTTCCAACGTTTTGCAGAAGGTTCCAGGCAAATTCAGCGTTGGTTTACATTAACAAAAGGCAATCGAGTTGTTCAATGCAAATGTTTCCCGAAATGAGAAGAGGAGAGGCGAGGAGGGAATGGTGGAGGGGAGTGTGGTGGTCTCAGGGAGGGGGTCACTCACACAAGCGGCGTCTTTGTGCGGCTCTAATCCTTGCAGCCAACACAGCTTTGGCCAGGTTTCATCATGAAAGTGCCATGAAATAACTACTTTTTTTCTTAGCAGCAAATCTGCGCTAATCCCGCTGACCGAGGAGACAAAGGCTTCTGAGCCGGGAGCTTTAACGGGTTCAAGGCCTGGGCCACCGAAGCTCTTCTAAATGACTTATTTCCAGGAGACACTAATATAGCTTGACAGGCAAGAGCTTCGCGGAGAGTGAGGAGGGGGTAAAAACGGCCTGAATGCAGAGAAACGAACCCCCACGGTTGGAAACAGGTAGCCAAGGGGCGTTTAAGTCTGCAGTTATTAGAATTCACTCAGAAAGTGTTTAGAATTTTCTGTGCAAGAATTTGTGGAATAAATTTTCGCTCGTTAACAGTGTGATGTGAAAGCGCTCAAACTTAGCTGCACGTTCTTGTTTACGTGTATTATATTCTGAGCCTCAATTCCTCTGATTAATCACAACAGGTGTCAGTTCTGACCACTCCATACTGTGTATAAGCTCTCAATCTTTCTCAGAAACAAACACAGTGCGCAGAGTGAAGATGCCAGCACCAGGACTCCTCTAACTACAGAGTTACACCAGGAGAAAAGCTAATTGTGGTCCGGTCTGTTTCCATTCAGTCTGCGCCATAGCCACTAGGGGGCCTTTGGAAAGGTGTGAAGGACTTTATGTAAAAAAAATACCTGCACCACAGAAGATTAAAGGAAGAAAACATTGGGAAAACGAAGATGGGAACGAATAACAGCCTCGGAAGACCTGGTGTTGTACCAAAGCTCTCCCTCCGTATCAGATACACAGCACTTTAATTGGCCCAAGGATTCACTTTAAAGAATACATCATTAGTGGCCCGCTGGCAGTTTTGTCTTTCACCTGACGGTGGCAGCAGTGCGCTAACGTATAGGATACTGCACCACTGTGTTAATGAACTGGGAACCGGCGATTTCAAGAGAGAGGGAGGTATCTGCAGTAAAACGTTGGATTTTACACTCTTTTGAAATCCTGCAGCAGTTAATCCTCTAAAATACAATTCACTACTTTTGTAAACTTGTGTTTTTGATATTGTAAGATTTAAAACAGAACTGTGTTTCTGCGCTGTGCTATCGCTAAGATATTAATAGAAACATCGTGAGTGGTCGTTGATGCGCCGGTGCATTCTTCAACCCCAGAGGGTTAATATCAGCACATGGGAACTGAGGAGACTAATTGTTGCAGTTTTGCGAGTGGAAATTCTGCTCATTCCCATTTGATTCAAGACGTTAGCTGCTCAGCAGCCAGTGGTCACCATCCTCTCAGTCTCTTCTTCAAGATTTGCCGTAGTGGAACCATCTGGACTGCAGGCAGGTCACACGCACTCTGCTTCTAGGAAGCAACACTTGTAGCAAATGCGGAATGTGTCTTGGCTTTGTCTTGCTGAAATAACCATGGACTTTCCAGGAACGGATGTCACCTTCATGGCAGCATTTCTCTCTCAAAAATCCTATTGAATGTCTCCACAACAACAGTGCCTTTACACACGTACACAGGTCACCCATACCCTGACAGATGTTGTCATTTGCAGCTATCGTTTATAACAGTGTGTGTTTTAATACACTGTTATAAATAATTTACAAATAATATGAATACTACCCCTGACAGAGAAGACCTCCTCTCCCTCGCTTCAGATCTGATCCCATCCACAGCTCAGTGCTCTGACCACTCTTGGCCGCTGGGTTTGGATCCCATGTTGCTCTACGGTGTGTGTGTGTGTGTGTGTGTATGTGTGTATGAGAGATTGGGTCGCAGGTATATATCAAATTGTAGGGACCAAAATATGTTTACACACTCACATCGTGGGGACTTCTCTTCTTACATAGGGTTATAATAGAGGTGATATAGAGGTGGTTTAAGCTAGTAGTAGTTTTAGGGTTAACCTGTGAAATTAATGGAAAGCTATGTAAGCCCTGACAATGCATGAAAACAAATGTGTGTGTGTGTGTGTGTGTGTATACTAGAACTATTTCACATTGTGTGGAACTAAACCTGTTTACATGTTCACATTGTGGGGACTCTTCTTAAAGCAAAGACATTTTTTTAAGGTTGGGTTAAGATTGATGTTAATGTTAGGTTAGTAGCACTTATGGAAACGTTAATAGTTACTCTATGTAACGTCCCCACAATTCACAGATACAAGATTGTGTGTGTGTGTGTGCTGAACCCCCACAGGACTGTGGATCAGCGCTGATACTCGTGGGAAACGTAATCTAGCTGGGCGGCTTGCTCCGGCTCTTTGGCCCTGAGCAGTGCAGTTTGACCAAGCTTTGGGGGAATTTACATCTCTAAACCCACCTCAGCTTTACCGCTCATGATCTGATTTGAGGCTATTGAGTGTTTATCTTGTGAAGGTGGGCAGGGCCGGGGCTTAGGGAGGCTACGGCGGACAACAGTGACAAGGCCTGACATTTCTTCCTCTAATATTAAACTGAACTACTCATGAACCTGCTGTTTATAGCTGCAGCGGTTCCCTGCGCTTCTGCTCGGGTCTGAGGCCTAAACTCAGCCACTCCTTCAGAGCTGAGACTGACTTAAAGGGGCACGCCCTTCCTCTTTTGAAATCTTTGGATAATTAAAAGTCTTTGAGATGGAAACAGTCCTGCAGTGGGTTTGGGTGTGGGATGCTCCAGTTTAGAGATACATCTGGAGTCAGAATATTTTACAGTGGTCATGAATGGAACCAGACGTCCAACAATCACTAAAGCTCTAAATATAAAAAGGTATTTCATGTGAAGTACACTGCAATTATGCATAAAGGTGTTCAATTAAGGAATATATATGTTTTAAAATCCATTCATTCTGGAGATGTATAAGAAAGATGCTATAAGGCTAAATATTCCCCAAAAGAAAACAGATTATTTCACCATCATTAACCACAGACAACAAAAAAATCCAGATAAAACTCAACGGACAGGTGGAGATTGTAATAATGCGGGTGTGTAGGAGTAAGGGAAGGAGGTAAGTGCAGGAGGTTTTATTACAATAACTTAAAGGAAACTAGACAAAGGGACGTTAAAAAAAAGGGCTAAATACAGATGCTAAGGAGCTAAACACAAAAGACTAGGCTAAACTATAAACAGAGCTAAACGCTAAACACAGCTAAATGCTAAACAAGGAATCTAACCATAAAACACAAGAGCTAAACAAGAAGGCTAAACCCAGAGCAAGACAAAAAAACCACAGACTTAACCACTGAACAAAGCTAATCACACATATAATGACCCACAAACAAGAACAACTGACAAGGACTATATAAAGACAACACCAACAAGAAACACCTGGGCACTAATTAAGACACATGACACTAATAACACAAGGGAAGGGTATCACATGACCAGGGAACAAGCAGGAAGCAGACACAAGACAGGGGGAAACAGTCACATGACAAGGGGAGTGCAAACAGGGAACAAAAACAGAACAGAACACAAAAACAACACGTTAGAGATGACTGCGTGTGAGTAAATAAAATGCTATAAGTGTGTTGTAGATGCTAAGAGACGTCTGGTTCCATTCACAAACATTGTAAAGAAATCGTATTTTAAATGTGTTCCTACGGTCACCGAATGGAATGTGTCTGACGTTCAGAAACGACAACAGCAGATCCCTCATAATGGTTTCTCGCTGTGTGCTTTGTGTGTCTCACGTTGAGACATTACACATAGTCACTACACGTCTCAAAGTGTGTGGACACCTGCTCTTCTCAATAAAGGCCCATCCTTAGGTTAGTTCTATTGCTCTATTTATTTATTTAGGGTTTTTATTTCAGGTGCTAATGTTGGCTAACGAATGGACCTCCATCACTCCAGAGAACCCAGAGTCACCGCTCCACAGCCCCAAAGGCCCCTCGCTGTCACCTAGCATCGGGAACGCTGACCTTAGGCTTCTCCAAAGAGTTCCATTCTACATCCAACTACTTGAAGCAGCTCCTAGTTCTGCAAAGTGTGTTTTTGTGTTTTAAAGAGCAAATGGCCTCCTACACGACGAGAGCTCTTAACCCCAAGCTAAACTGACAGCTCCTGCACTGCATTTCATTCTCAATTCATACTTCACGGGGGGAATATGGGAGCAGTTAGCAAAACAAACCATGCAGTCACACAAAGCCCCCTGGAGTTAAAGCTGCCAAAGCCCTATTCTAATGTGGCCAGCTCTGGAGATCAGCCGGCCGCATTGTTTTAATTGTTTTAACTGGGGTGGGGTGAGGGGGTGGAGGTGAAATAATGCTCGCTTATGGAGGGGAGATCCTTTGCTGCTTTAAATCTCTCAAGTTCAATAGTTTTAAAAAGAGAGAGAGAGAGATCCTGAGCCCCCCACCAGACCCCCTTCTTCTCCCTCATCCCACTTAATCCGGGCTAATACCTTTCTTTCTATTGGCTAATGGCTGGGAGACGCTGGAGGTAATGCTTCTTAAATAGGCCCCGCTGGACGGGGCTTGGGGCAGTGGGACCTCACTTTGGACTGAGACGCACTGAAGGATTTTTCCTTGATTCGCAGCTTCAGTTTTCCGGGTTTTCCAGGTAAACTCCCACTCACGGGCCTTTACTAATGCAGCTTTTTTTATTTCCTCATCCTGAGATCCGTTTCACTGGAGTTTTTACTGATTTTTCTTGGGAACAAGTCTCGAGAGCTGGCAATCTCAACTCCTAATGGGGATGAATGGAGAACACGTTGATTCAGAGTCATTTTGGAGCTTCGTTGTGAAATTTTGATTCAGTAAAAAGAGTGTTTTTAAAACTGATGACAGTCTGAAGAGTAGAGATTCCTGGACTGGACCGAGCGGCAGTGAGACTGTATTATTCGTGACTGATAGAGAGGAAAAGAGCTGTTTGAAAATGATGTGCATCTCCACCACTCTTCCCTGTGATGTTTGCTCTGCAGCTCTTTTGAGTTTATTGAGTTTGGGTCAGTTTTCATGTTGAATTAAGTACTTTTAAAGACGACACAGGGGTTAAGGAATATTTACTATGTACTCAGGGAAATATAAAGCTTAGTACTGGCCCCGTGCACGAGATGTAGCTCAATTTGTCAAGTTACTTTTGAGGTCGTATCATTTTCCAGAGAAATATCAACAAAATTCATTTGACAGGGCGCACCCAAACTTTTGCACACTGTTGTATGTCCACAGCTCACCGCTAGGGGGCGGCAGTGTCTGTGTTAACACATTAAAGTGTGGGTTCTAACAAATTTCCAGAGGAACCAGACGTCTGAAGAGGAAGCGCTTGAGCTGTGTGTGTGTGTGTGTGTGTGTGTGTGTGTGTGTCATCTCTTATCACTGTCACTGAGAGCCCTGTGCATTTCTCTCTGATCTGATACATGTATTTATGTGTCTTTTCCCCAGCAGACAGCCATGAATTCTCTGTATCTGTGCGGGCCGAGCAGTGGCGGTGGTGGTCTTTACCCGTTCCCCCGGCTCAACTCGCTGTTTTTTGACCCTCACCAACAGGTCACGGTGCCACCGCGGCCTCCAACTGCCGCACCCGTCCAGAGTCTCTCTGTGGCAGAGCGCCTCGCCGGTAAAATACCCCTCTTTTACACATACAACACTCAACACAGACACAACTGAAGCCTGGCTCGTTGGCCCAGAGTTTTCAAAACTCTCTGAACTTACACTTAATGGTTCACAATCTGGGGGCGGCGCAGTGGAGCAGCAGGTAGTGTCTCTGTCACAGCTCCAGGGACCTGGAGGTTGTGGGTTCGAGTCCTGCTCCGGGTGACTGTCTGTGAGAAGTGTGGTGTGTTCTCCCTGTGTCTGTGTGGGTTTCCTCCGGGTGACTGTCTGTGAGGAGTGTGGTGTGTTCTCCCTGTGTCTGCGTGGGTTTCCTCCGGGTGACTGTCTGTGAGGAGTGTGGTGTGTTCTCCCTGTGTCTGCGTGGGTTTCCTCCGAGTGACTGTCTGGGAGGAGTGTGTTGTGTTCTCCCTGTGTCTGCGTGGGTTTCCTCCAGGTGACTGTCTGTGAGGAGTGTGTTGTGTTCTCCCTGTGTCTGCGTGGGTTTCCTCCAGGTGACTGTCTGTGAGGAGTGTGGTGTGTTCTCCCTGTGTCTGCGTGGGTTTCCTCCAGGTGACTGTCTGTGAGGAGTGTGGTGTGTTCTCTCTGTGTCTGCGTGGGTTTCCTCCGGGTGACTGTCTGTGAGGAGTGTGGTGTGTTCTCTCTGTGTCTGCGTGGGTTTCCTCCGGGTGCTCCGGTTTCCTCCCACGCTCCAAAAACACATGTTGGTAGGTGGATTGGTGACTCAAAAGTGTCCGTAGGTGTGAGTGAATGTGTGTGTGTTGCCCTGTGACTGGCACCACCTCCGGGGTGTGTTTCTGTCTTGCGCCCAGTGATTCCAGGTAGGCTCCGGACCCACCGCGACCTTGAACTGTATAAGTGTTTACAGATAATGAATGAATGGTGCACAATCAAGGTGTGTTGTTTGACTCTTCCCTTTCTTTCAAACCTCATATTACTGCAAATCCCCCTTCATTGGCCTTCCTAATAAATCCATACACTCTCTTTATTAGGTTCAGAAATCTGCTGCTAGGGTTCTCTCTTATTCTAAAAGATCAGCTCAGATCACCACTGTTCTTCATCACGATCACTGAGGTCCTCTGGTAGCAGTCTCTTGTCAGTAGATAAATGCAGATTAGCTCCTGTAGGTGGTATATCATTCAGCGCCGTGGTGACCAAGCTCTGGAACTCTTCACCACAAAGTGTTCACCTCTACACCTCATTTTCTTCTTTCAAACCTCAGCTAAAAACCTGCCTCCTCCGCAGACATAAGTGTTCTCTCTCTCTCTCTGTCTCTCTCTCTCTCTGTCTCTCTCTGTCTCTCTCTCTCTCTCTCTCTCTCTCTCTGTCTCTCTCTGTCTCTCTCTCTCTCTGTCTCTCTCTCTCTCTCTCTCTCTCTCTGTCTCTCTCTGTCTCTCTCTCTCTCTCTCTCTGTCTCTCTCTCTCTCTCTCTCTCTCTCTCTCTCTCTCTCTCTCTCTGTCTCTCTCTCTCTCTGTCTGTCTGTCTGTTGTCGTCTTGTGTAAGGTGACCTTGGGTGTTAGACAGGCGCTATATAAATGCACCTTCCTTTAACCCCTTATTGACTATGCCACTGTCCGATATGTCAAAAGAATGTTCTATTCCCGTCTACGGTCACAGGGCTGTGGTGTAGCGGGGGTCTGGGGAGCTGTGTATTTCTGTGAGACTCTTCTATAAACGTGAGCATGATTTCTGTTTTCTAGAGCTCATCCTTGAGGCGCGTTACGGGAATCAGCAGAAACAGAGACGCAGCCGAACGGCCTTCACTGTGTCCCAGCTACAGGCTCTGGAGAAAACCTTCCAGCAAACGCAGTATCCAGACGTGAGCATGAGAGAGAGACTGGCCATCTGCATCAACCTCCCTGAGGCTCGCATCCAGGTCTGAACACTGTACAGTCACAATCCTGTAGGCTTAGGGCAAGGGAATTAACTCTAAGGAGCCCCTGTGCTACATTTCCTCGTGTACTTTATGAATTGTTATTGTATTTTACCCTCTTCTTTTTCCACTGCTGGATAATTGGAGTTGTTTTCAAGAAGAAAGGTGACACTTTCACCAGAGCAAAGATAATCAAACCTTTTCCTCCAGCGCACTCATTGCCAGATTTTGAGAACGTGAGCCCTCTCCCATTCAATGTATAAACTACAGCATCCTCTGTTATAAAAATCAGCTCAAACCATCCCCTCTGTCCACAAGTTTAAAGATGTATTATCAACTCACTACAAATTAAAATAAAACAAAGCAGCACATGACGGTGAGAGCTTCTCCTCTTTTCTGCTCATACGAACAGAACACATGCTCCTGCTCTGGGGGCACACACAGAGAGAACACACCACACTCCTCACAGGCAGTCACCCGGAGGAAACTCACGCAGACACAGAGAGAACACATCACACTCCTCACAGACAGTCACCCGGAGGAAACCCACGCAGACACACGGAGAACACACCACATTCTTCACAGACAGTCACCCGGAGGAAACCCACGCAGACACACGGAGAACACACCACACTCCTCACAGACAGTCACCCGGAGGAAACCCACGCAGACACAGAGAGAACACACCACACTCCTCACAGACAGTCACCCGGAGGAAACCCACGCAGACACAGGGAGAACACAACACACTCCTCACAGACAGTCACCCGGAGGAAACCCACGCAGACACAGGGAGAACACACCACACTCCTCACAGACAGTCACCTGGAGGAAACCCACGCAGACACAGAGAGAACACACCACACTCCTCACAGACAGTCACCCGGAGGAAACCCACGCATACACAGGGAGAACACACCACACTCCTCACAGACAGTCACCCGGAGGAAACCCATGCAGACACAGGGAGAACACACCACACTCCTCACAGACAGTCACCCGGAGGAAACCCACGCAGACACAGGGAGAACACACCACACTCCTCACAGACAGTCACCCGGAGGAAACCCACGCAGACACAGAGAGAACACACCACACTCCTTACAGACAGTCACCCGGAGGAAACCCACGCAGACACAGAGAGAACACACCACACTCCTCACAGACAGTCACCCGGAGGAAACCCACGCAGACACAGGGAGAACACAACACACTCCTCACAGACAGTCACCCGGAGGAAACCCACGCAGACACAGGGAGAACACACCACACTCCTCACAGACAGTCACCCGGAGGAAACCCACGCAGACACAGGGAGAACACACCACACTCCTCACAGACAGTCACCCGGAGGAAACCCACGCAGACACAGGGAGAACACACCACACTCCTCACAGACAGTCACCCGGAGGAAACCCACGCAGACACAGGGAGAACACACCACACTCCTCACAGACAGTCACCCGGAGGAAACCCACGCAGACACAGGGAGAACACACCACACTCCTCACAGACAGTCACCCGGAGAAAACCCACGCAGACACAGAGAGAACACACCACACTCCTTACAGACAGTCACCCGGAGGAAACCCACGCAGACACATGGAGAACACACCACATTCTTCACAGACAGTCACCCGGAGGAAACCCACGCAGACACAGGGAGAACACAACACACTCCTCACAGACAGTCACCCGGAGGAAACCCACGCAGACACAGGGAGAACACACCACACTCCTCACAGACAGTCACCCGGAGGAAACCCACGCAGACACAGGGAGAACACACCACATTCTTCACAGACAGTCACCCGGAGGAAACCCACGCAGACACAGAGAGAACACATCACACTCCTCACAGACAGTCACCCGGAGGAAACCCACGCAGACACAGGGAGAACACACCACACTCCTCACAGACAGTCACCCGGAGGAAACCCACGCAGACACAGAGAGAACACATCACACTCCTCACAGACAGTCACCCGGAGGAAACCCACGCAGACACACGGAGAACACACCACATTCTTCACAGACAGTCACCCGGAGGAAACCCACGCAGACACAGGGAGAACACAACACACTCCTCACAGACAGTCACCCGGAGGAAACCCATGCAGACACAGGGAGAACACACCACACTCCTCACAGACAGTCACCCGGAGGAAACCCACGCAGACACAGGGAGAACACAACACACTCCTCACAGACAGTCACCCGGAGGAAACCCACGCAGACACAGGGAGAACACACCACACTCCTCACAGACAGTCACCTGGAGGAAACCCACGCAGACACAGAGAGAACACACCACACTCCTCACAGACAGTCACCCGGAGGAAACCCACGCAGACACAGGGAGAACACACCACACTCCTCACAGACAGTCACCCGGAGGAAACCCACGCAGACACAGGGAGAACACACCACACTCCTCACAGACAGTCACCCGGAGGAAACCCACGCAGACACAGGGAGAACACACCACACTCCTCACAGACAGTCACCCGGAGGAAACCCACGCAGACACAGAGAGAACACACCACACTCCTTACAGACAGTCACCCGGAGGAAACCCACGCAGACACAGAGAGAACACACCACACTCCTCACAGACAGTCACCCGGAGGAAACCCACGCAGACACAGGGAGAACACACCACACTCCTCACAGACAGTCACCCGGAGGAAACCCACGCAGACACAGGGAGAACACACCACACTCCTCACAGACAGTCACCCGGAGGAAACCCACGCAGACACAGAGAGAACACACCACACTCCTTACAGACAGTCACCCGGAGGAAACCCACGCGGACACAGAGAGAACACACCACTCTCCTCACAGACAGTCACCCGGAGGAAACCCACGCAGACACAGGGAGAACACACCACACTCCTCACAGACAGTCACCCGGAGGAAACCCACGCAGACACAGGGAGAACACACCACACTCCTCACAGACAGTCCCCCAGAGGAAACCCACGCAGACACAGAGAGAACACACCACACTCCTTACAGACAGTCACCCGGAGGAAACCCACGCAGACACAGAGAGAACACACCACACTCCTCACAGACAGTCACCCGGAGGAAACCCACGCAGACACAGGGAGAACACACCACACTCCTCACAGACAGTCACCCGGAGGAAACCAACGCAGACAAAGGGAGAACACACCACACTCCTCACAGACAGTCACCCGGAGGAAACCCACGCAGACACATTTCAGGGTCGCGGTGTATTTTCAACATATAAATATAGATATTAACTGGAAAAAAAACCCAAAACGTTAAATATAAACAGACTAAAAATGACCCAAGAGCAGGTGTTGGAGCTGCAGGAGAATAAAGAGCCAGAGATGATGACTGAATTTATTCTGAATGTGCTTCCTCAGGTGTGGTTCAAGAACAGACGAGCCAAGTTCCGCAAAGGCCAGCGTTTCGCCCCTGTCCCGAAAGGACGAGGCCCGGAGGACTCCAGAGAGAACAAACAAGTGAAAGAACAGCGGACGGATGAAGAGAAAGGCTCCAGTTCCCAAATGCAGCTTTCACTGGGCAGTGACATGAGTTCCAGTCCCAGTGACAGCTCATCTCCAGCTCTCTTCCAGGCTCTACATTCCCCTTCAGCTCTCTGTCCATTTCTATTCAGGGACCGGCAGCAGAACCCAGTTCCTCATGCTCTGGGCCTTTTTTCCTCTCCTCTACCTTTCCCTCCTGCCTTTTTACCCATCGTCCAGCCTCTCAGTAATACTGCAGAGATCCTGCCAATGGGCAAGTGCCCACAGAGCTCCCGTCACACCAAATCAATGGCTTATCCACGTCTGGACTTGTAGCTGCACCCCCTAGAACACCCCCACGAGCCCTCCTCTGCCAGTTGTCTGTGGGGGAATAGGAGGGGAACAGGTGCTGCGCCGGACCGCGTTACTGCACTCAGATGGACTCAGTAATGTGGGAGAAAGTTGAGATTAGGGCCATGGGTTTTGACCACTGTTAAATGACCTCTTGATGACCCTCACTAGTGCAAATCGCTTGGCCCAGAGGTCCAGTGCAGTCAACAATGCAGCTGCCCTGGTGTGTGCTGAAGCACTTTTCAGAACCGGTATCAGTCTGGGCCCAAATGCATTGGTCTTTAACGTTTAAACGCTTGTGAACTGTTGGGAAGCTTGGTCTGATTTAATAAGCTGTGGAAAATGCTTGAGAAGACAAAACATGATGGCGTTGCATCTTTAAAACAATGGCATTGTTATATTGTAAGGTAATGTGTACATATTTTATTTGCTGATGCAATAAAACACGCTTTTCTGCATTAAAATATATTTCTATACAATATCACGTGTGTATCTCTTGCGTAAATATGATGTTGCTCTGTTTCACTCAAAATAGCTGTAGAATTAAATAGTTCAGATGTAAACAAATCAATTCAGATGATTCAATGTGACAAGTCCTTATTTATACGTTTATATTCTGTAATCACTTTATAACGGAATGCGCCCCCTACTGGTCCACACACATACCACACCATACATTTAAAAACACATTTTAACACTAAGCTCAGTGTGAATAGTTGGAGCTGGAAGCTGAATAGATGAATGTGTGTAAATGTGATATTTTTGTGGCTTCAGAAAAACAATAAGGCTATTTTTCAACTTAGTTTGCAAATATAGTTTGTATTGACGTTCCTGTGACTTTTACAGTGTTTACAGTTTCCGTTTTTCTTTAAAAACAAAGCACAACCTTTAAATGTGCAGAGGTAGAAAATGTACTGAACAACAGGATTTATTATTTTGACTTCCCCCTCGGTGTGCGTACGCAGGCTCGACGTATTCTCCAACGCAGTTGCGCCTTTGGATCACGGCTGCAGTGGTGAGAGGGCGGAGCTACGCTTCTGGCGCAGACCTCGGGTGTCGTTCTTTAGCATATCGATTCCTTGAGTTGATTCTTTTTAGTGAATTTTGGGAATCGACTCCTCATTGCTGCTAGTCAACTACGGAGCGCTGCTGGGGGTCACGCCACAAACCAGTGGGTATTCCACAAAGCAGGATCCTTTTGGCCAGGTATCTTAAATCCAAATCCAAGCCTGTCCAAACAGCTTTGGGGTTAAGTTAACTGGCTAACCGAGATATCCTCCAGATAAAGTAAACTCAAATTGACCCGCTCTGATAATATACTTTCAAAATAGATTAAGGAATTTGACAAGTTTAATATAATATGGGAATTACTAACTAATGTGTGGGAACAAAATAATGTATGTTTGGGAATGACTGGCTAAGGTGAGGGCGGCATGGTGGCGCAGCAGGTAGTGTCGCAGGTTGTGGGTTCGAGTCCCGTTCCGCGTGACTGTCTGTGAGGAGTGTGGTGTGTTGTCCCTGTGTCTGCGTGGGTTTCCTCCGGGTGACTGTCTGAGAGGAGTGTGGTGTGTTCTCCCTGTGTCTGCGTGGGTTTCCTCCGGCTGACTGTCTGAGAGGAGTGTGGTGTGTTCTCCCTGTGTCTGCGTGGGTTTCCTCCGGCTGACTGTCTGTGAGGAGTGTGGTGTGTTCTCTCTGTGTCTGCGTGGGTTTCTTCAGGGTGACTGTCTGTGTGGAGTGTGGTGTGTTCTCCCTGTGTCTGTTCGGGTTTCCTCCGGGTGACTGTCTGTGAGGAGTGTGGTGTGTTCTCCCTGTGTCCGTGTGGGTTTCCTCCGGGTGACTGTCTGTGAGGAGTGTGGTGTGTTCTCTCTGTGTCTGCGTGGGTTTCCTCCGGGTGACTGTCTGTGAGGAGTGTGGTGTGTTCTCTCTGTGTCTGCGTGGGTTTCCTCCGGGTGACTGTCTGTGAGGAGTGTGGTGTGTTCTCTGTGTCTGCGTGGGTTTCCTCCGGGTGACTGTCAGTGAGGAGTGTGGTGTGTTCTCTCTGTGTCTGCGTGGGTTTCCTCCGGGTGACTGTCTGTGAGGAGTGTGGTGTGCTCTCCCTGTGTCTGCGTGGATTTCCTCCGGGTGACTGTCTGTGAGGAGTGTGGTGTGCTCTCCCTGTGTCTGCGTGGATTTCCTCCGGGTGACTGTCTGTGAGGAGTGTGGTGTGTTCTCTGTGTCTGCATGGGTTTCCTCCGGGTGACTGTCTGTGAGGAGTGTGGTGTGTTCTCTCTGTGTCTGCGTGGGTTTCCTCCGGGTGACTGTCTGTGAGGAGTGTGGTGTGCTCTCCCTGTGTCTGCGTGGATTTCCTCCGGGTTACTGCCTGTGACTGTGTGTGGTGTGTTCTCCCTGTGTCTGCGTGGGTATCCTCTGGGTGCTCTGGTTTCCTCCCATGGTCCAAAAACACCCGTTGGTAGGTGGATTGGTGACTCAAATGTGAGTGAATGTGGCACCCTTCGAAGAACAGGCGCCCCCTCCAGGGTGTGTTCCTGCCTGGTGCCCAGTGATTCCAGGTCGTCTGAACTGGATAAGCACTTACAGACAATGAATGACTGACTACGGTGTGGAGATTAGATATTTAATTATCTTATTCATAAGCCTTATAAAGTTGTCCCTATGTCTTCATTTGTTTTGAAGGACTCCATAATGTCATTCCCACACTTTAAATAACTTGTTCTCACAGCTTATTAAGTGGTTCCCATGCTTTAATTTATATTGTAGTGATGTCACAAACTGCAGTAAGGATATTATTATTACTAATTACTAATATTCTGAGAAGCCTTTACACAGTACAGTGGAACATTTCAGTGAGTATATGATTGCATCCAGCATTGATAATTTTCACGAGTGGTCTTATATATCTTTGAAATTCTGACAAACTGGACTTCGCAGATCACTGGGCTCAAGGTGGGAACAAACCCACACCTAGGGACACACCAGCGTGTGTTTTTGGACCGTGGGAAGAAACCGGAGCACCCGTGGGACACCCACGCGGACACGGGGAGAACACACCAAACTCACTAGAGCAGGACTCGAACCCCAGGACCCTGGAGCTACACCACTGTGACGCCCTGTCCCTAACCCTAACCTTATCCTTAACATTTAAACCTGTCTTCCTCTTAAGACTAAATGACTTACTGTGTGGGGACTGGCTTGTGTTCAAACAAATAGTGAGTCACACGAGGAAAGGAAAAGTCGACTCTTTGTGTTGATATGAATCGATTCTTTTGACTCATTAAAAAGATCCGGACTGATTCAGAGCAGCGGAGGCTTAAAGAGACAACAGCAGAGAGGCGGCTAGCTTCTGTAGGAACTGGACAATAGCTCGGGAAAACGCCGGAACAACGCGGAATAAAGGAATATGCGGCTCGTGGTTGGAGAGATACACACGGAGAGGTAGAGTATGTGTCCTTTCGATGCGTTTCGGTCGGAAAATGCTTGGCCGAAATGCGAGGAGACCGCTGAGAGTTCAGTGGAAACGTTAGCGGAGCTACATTGGCTCGTTAGCATCGGCGGCTAGTGGGAGTTTCTGAAAAATGGATTTGAGTTGGTTTTCGTTGAAGCTGGAGTTTATCCGTTTGTTTGTGTTTTCTGTTCACAGCCGCAGCTTTAATTCCTGGGGCACATTTTGTTCTTCGGGGACTTATGAGGGCGATTTAATGGCTGTGAAGTTTAAGCTGAGGCCAGCGCTCTGAGCGTTAGCTGCGTTTAGCTTTGAGTGTTTTGGGTTTAATTTAAAGATTGCCCTGGGTTAAGTTGCTCAGGGGGATTTGAGGACAGTAGTATGTGTTTGTGAGACCTTTAAGACCACAATAGAGGTCTAAACCCGCTCCCATGTACTTTGTATTTGATAAAAATACACGTTTTCCGTCGTGTAACGTTAGTTTCTCTAGGTTTCAACGACCCTCTCATTTCAAACCTTCCTTCAAATGGAGCTGCAGATGTTTTACATCCAGTAAATCTGTAGTAGTCCCTCTTTAACCCCACGTCTCACACATCGTGTGTGTTGTTGGTGTTTCCTCTAATAGCTTGTTCACACCATTTAGACGGAGGACCAAGAAACAGCAGCAGAGATGAAAACAAACAAGGGTTATGTCTTACCTTTTAGAAATGAAGGGTTTTAAAGGTACACCGTTTCCTCTTTGCTTCAGGAACAGCTTCTGTCCTTTTTAGGAAGGCTGTAGACGACACGATGGAACATTTCTATGAGGACCTGGAGACATTCAGCTATGGGAACCTTAGTGAGTTATGGTCCTGGTGTTTGGTAATTACTTCTGGAGCACAAATGCCTCTCCAACTCATCCCAAAGATGCTGGATTGTGCTCTCTCTCTAGACTCCAGTTTCTCTCTTATACAACCCAGTGCTGGAGGTGTTATACCCTATACGCTTAGCATTGGGGATAGTGAACTTGGGCTCATGTGCAGCTCCTTCATGCCATGTCTGTAGGATTATGGAAACGGAGTAAAAACTGATCGTCCACGTTCCTGCCGTGAAGTAAAGTTCAAATTAGAGGCGTCTACTGCTTTCCGACACGTTGTGTAGTTTCTCCAGTTTTCAGATTTAAGTTAATGTGGTTTGTACGTTTTAATGTTGCTCCAAATGTAGACTTAGCAATGTCTTAAACCTAGGAGTTTTGTGGGTATTTCACTTATTTAGAAACAGCACTAGTTGTGGATTTGTGGCTTCTTCTACTAGTTGGTACATGCTAGAACTGCAAGGTGTTTGAAATGCACTGTCGGTATGTAAATCATTGTTTAATATTCATTAGAGATGTGCACAACGACTACAAAATTGGAACTAATCATGTTTACTCCTTCCCGTAGTCTCAGCCTTGACCTAAACCAAAAGACATGTCTAAACATGTTGGTCGAGCCTCTTGAGCAAAGAAAAGCCTGAGCTCCATGCAGATTTGTTCTCGCCTCGACCCAGAGACTTCAGAATGTTTCCAGACAAGGACCCTTTCTCGGCTTCATTGTTCTCGACTAGACCCGATGTGCGCTGACACAATTTCTTACCCGTACTGCAGCTATTAGTTACTTCCAGCTGAAACGCATTCAGATTTGATTTGATTTCATGGCACAGGGTTCTTATTAATCAATTATTAATCAGTTAATCACATGGGAAGTGGATTAACACATTTGAGAGGAATGCCCTTGCTGTTCGCTGACCTTTCATGTGTTTATTTTATATGTCAGTCTTAGTATTCGTCGTGTTATATCCCAGTAAATTTTTTAGAGTTGTAATTTATAGGTTTAATTAAATTACTGCATATCGTATCTAGAGAATCTGCAGCTACTGTACAAAACTTCACACACACACACACCCCTCCACACACACACAAATCTAAGGGGATTAGCTCATAAATATAAAACTCATTTCAGTTGTGGTCATCTTCAAACAAAATATAAAGGCAGAATAAACAAACTGTACATCACCACAGAACCTGTCTCAGTGCCTGGGGGTAGTGGGGGGCTTTAGGTGTCTCCAGCCTTGTTCCTACCACCGTGTGTATAAGACATTACAGTCTTTATTTCAGAAAGCGAGGAGTGATTTACATTGACTTCTAGTGATTGCTGTCTGAGCTTAACCTTACTTAAAAGTGCCTCAAATGATTATTCAGGCCCCTGTGGTTATGTTTTGTGCAGATGCTGGGCCGGGGGTCGTTATATTTGGGTGCAAAGTGCGTGTTGAAGTTTTGTCCAGGATAGGCGTGGGCAGCTGCTTAGCTAACACCATTTTGTTTTGCTTCCTGGTAGATTAGAGGGACTCTGGCCGGCTGACGGCTTAGTCCACACCAACCAGAGGACTGAACCAGGCCAGAAATACAGGGCCCGAGCCTGTGTAATAAAGGATGTCAGAGGTTTGACAAATGTGAGCCTTTCACTGAGTTAGCAAAGACAGTGTTGCTGTAATGATATCTCTGTCTAGTTGACATCCTGTTAGCTCCAGCTCTGAGGGTTCCTCTAATGGTATATTACCAAAACTGAACATCCAACAGAAGCCCTCGGTAGAAGACACACAGATAGAATGGAACCGTTTGGAGAAAACATCTTATTTTGATTTTTCTGACCTGTATTTTGCTTAAAATTAATACTGCAAGTCCAGACCTGTGTTTATAACCAAAATGACCAAGAAGATCTCACTGAGTGCCAGACCGTCATACAGTTGGTGTCATTAACAGAGCTCAGTGTCTGACTGCCTCTGATTGGTCTAAATCTGTTATAGAAGCTGAATGTCCCCATTCAAAGCTTGTTAAGACATTGTTCTTGATAACACAGGCTAGAATTAAAACTGCAGCTTGTGCAATTTGTAAATTGCCCTCTTTTAAAATGTGATTTCAGTAAAAATGATCTTCTAATCTTTAAGCCCTCCATATTACTGCCAGGACACTCAGTGCTGTAAAAGTAAACTAATTACAAACAGCCTTTTTTTATTTAAAGTAAAGAGGAAGAAAATGCCAGGGCCTGAATACACTGCGTCCAAAAATAGTAGAAACTACACACTAACTAGTGTTAAAACTCTTAAACTGTGGGTGAACACAAACCTCTATTTACACCTTCGCGTAAGAGGCATAGTGATAATGATCTAACAGCTGTTTACTAAGAGTGAAGAGCAGCGTCTCAGTATGCCTTCTCAGCGTACGTGCGTATAAATAAATATGTGAAACATGCTTTTTTTAAACTGCCTTTGCACAGACGTACAACGAATTGTGATCAGGAGCAGTGTGCCCACGCCTCCAGCTCCCAGCCAGCTTTTGGGGTTAGGTGCCTTTCTCAAGGGCACTTCAGGCGTGAGTGTGGACTTGGGAGAAAGTGCTGTTTCTTCACTTTCGTAGAATATAGCGATTAAAAACAAGTAAATTAAGACCTTTTGGCATTTAATAAACTAGTTTGTTAAGTTTGGAAAATATTCTGTTGGATTTGGCCAGTATTTCCCAGCACTGTCATGTCCAGGTTGTGTTCCTGCCTTGTGCCTGTAACAGTCATTATATTATTGACTTATCAAACAATATATGGACGTTTCCTCAATAAATGCCGCTGACCACTGTGTTTATTGACATTTTATTGGCTGTTTACCTAAGAATAAACGTCACCAATATTTTAGCTTGTCCTAGTGCTGTTGTTTATTTGTTTAGAAAAAGGTTATAGTTCCTGTTTTATTATTATTTGAGATTATTTTTTATTCCTTTTCCAATGTTTGAATATTTTATTCATTCATTCATTTTCTGTAACCCTTATCCAGTTCAGGGTCGCGGTGTGTCACACTTTTTGACCCACGCAGACACAGAGAACACACCACACTCCTCACAGACAGTCACCCGGAGGAAACCCACGCAGACACAGAGAGAACACAGCACACTCCTCACAGACGGTCACCCGGAGGAAACCCACGCAGACACAGGGAGAACACACCACACTCCTCACAGACAGTCACCCGGAGGAAACCCACAAAGAGACAGAGAGAACACACCACACTCCTCACAGAGAGTCACCCGGAGGAAACCCACGCAGACACAGGGAGAACACACCACACTCCTCACAGACAGTCACCCGGAGGAAACCCACAAAGAGACAGAGAGAACACACCACACTCCTCACAGACAGTCACCCGGAGCAGGAATCAAACCCACAACCTCCAGGTCCCTGTAGCTGTGTGACTGCGACACCTACCTGCTGCGCCACCGTGCCGCCCTATTTTAATAATATTTTTTCAAGTAATATTTTTAATAAATGCACTACTACATTAGTGACTATGATGGTTAAGTATATTTTATTAATATATCCATGTTGTGAAGTTGTCTTAAAATGACAATCTCGTTTAGCCCTATTATTTTCTGGGACAACACACTAACCACAAAAAAAAAAAAAAAAAAAAAAAAAAGGCAGTTGTGACACACCTGTTGCAGCCCAAACTGGATGAAGCAGTTACAGAAAGAACGAATACTCAGCACTACATCAAACACCGTGATTAAAATAGAGGCATGGCACATTTTGAAATCGGTGTGTTCTAGTGCCGAGTTCTTCATACAATCCGAAAATGGTTGCCAGGTTTTGTAACATGCTTCACAGCATAAATAAATAACGTTACATTGTGGTTGTTCACCCTCTGTCACTCTTCATGGGTCGTTCAGTCAAAAAGAAACTAGTAACTGAAATTGTGCCCCTTTTTAACAAGTGGTGTCTCTGTGGGCGGAGTCTAGCTGTTAGCTGAATGTAATTTCATGTTCCTTGTACTTTGACATGCTGTATTGTGTTATATAATCCTCAACCATGACTCACCTGTGCATGGGGCCTGTGAGAGGGCTGTAAGACAGCTAGGATACACGTGGTTCGTGATTGATCTCACGCTGAGAAAAGCCAAGCCACAAAGCGTCTAGTCACTCTTTTATTATTTGTTTTCAGTTTGATCTTTTTCAAAATCTTACTCTGGCCTTTTAAACGAACATGAGCTGCAGGGTTCAGAAACAACAGAGTCACTCCGTTTTAGCTCGGTTCTCTTACACCTCTGCTCCCATTTTTGCAGCTTTTGCTCTGTACTCGTGTTACTCCTCTCTGATCGCATCTGTTTCACACACTTTACCTCTGTCTTTGCTCTGATTAACGTAAAAAACTGAGCAAATATCAACACGACTCATTTTATCCAGTTATTTGCGTCGTCTTGTTTCCGTGTGTGAGTTGGGAGGCTCCAGATCTCCACGTTATTGTGTACAGTCATTGGAAACAGTGACCTTTTATTAAGGTGCCTTGTTTAAAGGAGTTTTCTTCCTTGTCCACTTTTGTTTTGTTTGTACAGAAGTATTTTAAGATGTCGTTTATTTTTCTGGACACGTAAACCTGCATTTGTCAGTTTGCTAAGCAGCTCCACCAAACCGCTTGTTCTCTTTCCTCCAGCAAGTTGCAGACAGTTGATAGTGTTTTTTCAGTTGTAGTAGAGTCTCTTAACGGTTCCTGCGTTACCTGGTTTAGCTTCCCTTCCTGTGACAACATCACCGTGTGTCCAGAAGGGTTCTGTCCTTAGTCTTGTTACTCAGAATGTGTACTGAATTATATACAGGCCGCAGGTAAAGAGGGTGTAATAATTTTGGACATGGCTCGTGTATTGATGGTGGCAAGGAACCTTGAAATTGTAATTTCTCATGGTCTCTTTTTATGAAATTGCTGTAAATGATCCAGGGCGGCACGGTAGCACAGCAGGTAGTGTCACAGTCACACAGCTCAGGGGGCCTGGAGGTTGTGGGTTCGATTCCCGCTCTGGGTGACTGTCTGTGAGGAGTGTGGTGTGTTCTCTCTGTGTCTGTGTGGGTTTCCTCCAGGTGACAGTCTGTGAGGAGTGCGGTGTGTTCTCTCTGTGTTTGCGTGGGTTTCTTCCGGGTGACAGTCTGTGAGGAGTGTGGTGTGTTCTCTCTGTGTCTGTGTGGGTTTCCTCCAGGTGACAGTCTGTGAGGAGTGTGGTGTGTTCTCTCTGTGTTTGCGTGGGTTTCTTCCGGGTGACAGTCTGTGAGGAGTGTGGTGTTTTCTCCCTGTGTCTGTGTGGGTTTCCTCCAGGTGACAGTCTGTGAGGAGTGTGGTGTTTTCTCCCTGTGTCTGTGTGGGTTTCCTCCAGGTGACTGTCTGTGAGGAGTGTGGTGTGTTCTCCCTGTGTCTGCGTGGGTTTCCTCCAGGTGACTGTCTGTGAGGAGTGTGGTGTGTTCTCCCTGTGTCTGTGTGGGTTTCCTCCGGGTGCTCCGGTTTCCTCCCACAGTCCAAAAACACACGTTGGTAGGTGGATTGGCGACTCAAAAGTGTTCGTAGGTGTGAGTGTGTTGCCCTGTGAAAGACTGGCGCCCCCTCCAGGGTGTGTTCCCGCCTTGCGCCCAATGATTCCAGGTAGGCTCTGGACCCACCGCGACCCTGAACTGGATAAGGGTTACAGATAATGAATGAAAAATGAATGTAAATGATCAAAACTGCATTTCTTGTTTTCCATTCACACGTTTTATCTTCATGTTTACAGCTGTTTTAGATGTTGAATAAAACCATTACAAAGCAGGTGTCAGGTGTGGTGTGTTCCGGTCCTGTGGTGGCTGTGAAAGAAAGGCTAACGACTACTTTGCCTGATGGAGATGACGCTGTTGATGATGACGACGATGACGGTATTAGACAGTAAACAGGTTTTGCAGAGCAATGCCGTGAGTCATTTATAAACTCAGTATGAAGGACTGGGTTCAGTTTCAGCACTTGACCTGCTTTTTCTCGACGTCAGTAGGCCTTTAATCTGATCAAATATAAGCATTTAACAAGACAAATGAAGGCCTTTTAATGGAACAGAATCAAAGGCAGTCTTGTGCTGGGGTTGTTGACATACACAGGTCGCTGTTAACTGTAATTACTAATCACAGCGCCCCTTTTTCTCGCTTGCTGCTGTTCTATTTTTGTGAAACCTGGTCTTCACGCCTAATTGGTATCAACAGTGCAGGGGCAGACTCTGGAAGTTGTAGACATAAGGCCTTTTGGAAACTGATAGGAGCTTTGCTTGGCTTGTAATTTGCCACCGTTGTGTTCCCTGCTCTAAAATCCCATGACCGGTGTGCGTCCACCCCCCAGGTCCTGTGTGTGTGTGTGGGTCCAGGACCTGGCCCTCATAAATACAACCTCTTCTGCGTCTTATTCACTCCTTTGTTTGCTCCGAGGACTTTCGTGTGTGTGTCTGTGTGTGTGTGTCTGTGTGTGTGTGTCTGTGTGTGTGTGTCTGTGTGTGTGTGCGCGCTCTCTGGCCAGGATTGACCAATGCTGCTTTAGCTAGGGCTTGGATTAGTGTCTAGGTGATGTTCTAGGTATTATGGGATTCCTGTAAAGCTTTTGGATTTATCGGTGGGGCACTTATTGGACTGATTTTTGAAATGGATGCTCTTAAACTAATCAAATAGAGGTCTCTGTTTACAGGTTTATTGATGTGCTGTGTCTGACGCATGACCTCATTCAGCTCCTCTGCTAATTAATGAACACAGTGGTATCGGAATGGGACTGGTTTTTAGATTTGACAGATATTTTAAACTCATGTTTGGTGTTAAACATATTGTGGTAGAGTTTAAGCTGCAGTCTGTTTTACTGTGTGCAGTTTTGGTGTAATTCTAGTGCAGAGTTGATCGTTGTGTATGTGTACGTATAAGCCACGGACCACGTAAATATCCCCTGGTGGCTTTGGCTAGTCGAGTGCCTGGCTTGGCCTGCCATTGATTTATTTAATAAAATCCAGAGGATGGGGATGGATTGAACACATCAGTGTGAAGACCAGGGACACTGACCCCTAATTTACACTTGATGTACACAGAGAATACCAGATAACTTCACTAGCCTTTAATTTTCATAACATCACTGTCCAAAGATAAACATGTACATTATAGAAAGCTCCATGTACAAAGGTGTTATTCCAAGTCATTTTTAAGCATTTCTATTGGTCCATTCCTTGTGAAATGAAGCACAGCTGCTGTGTGATGTAATGAACTAAAAAAGCGACCAAAATAGAGACACGTTTTTCTTCGGACAGCGACTGTATCTGTACTTCTCTTACTTTTATGTTATAAACCTATATGTCTTTTGTTTTTCATCTCTTACAGATACCCAACGGGGAAAGTGCACTGCTTCACAGTTTGAGCCTCTTGCCGTTGTCTCAGCCTCCACCCTCGCTCTGACTGCGCTCTTCAGGGATGAATAATGTTTGCGGCTTTTCCAAAGACTGACTTGGAGGAGACCATGAGGAGTCCACGGGGACGTTTTCTAATGGCCTTCTGGATCCAGTAGCAGGGACTGTGTGTATGTGTGTGTGGGGGAGTGCGTGGGTGTGTGAGTGAGTTTGTTTGCTTGTGTATGTGTGTGTTGCGTGCGTGTGCATGTGCGTGCGTGCGTGCCCGCACCGGCTGCCTCCGTTGGGCAGTAACAGGCTTCTCTGAGGGCACTGCATCATCCGAGGCGGAGAACACCCCCGTTCCGAAGGATTAAATCAGCCTCTTCCTGGATGGTGGGACGACAGGCTTTCTGCTGCCAGTAGAACTGCATTTGTCTGTAGATATTTATATAAAACACCCCCCCACCCGCCCCTCCTCTGTCCCACTGCCTCAGACCCCACTGATTCCCTGGGGCTTGTTTTGACGCCTCTCTGCTTTGAATGGCCGGTGAGTAACCGTGGAGAGGCCAGGGTATCACAAGCTTATGGATTTTGATAAGAGAGGTGGCAAGGGAGAGGCCGAGGAAGGGAAGAGGATGTCCAAAACAGCCAATAGCAGGACTGGGCCCCGGGGCACTGGGCCCAACTCTGGGGTTCTTATGGTTGGCCCCAACTTCCGGGTAGGCAAAAAGATCGGCTGTGGCAACTTCGGAGAGCTCCGGCTGGGGAAGAACCTCTACACCAATGAATACGTGGCCATCAAACTGGTAAGACTCCGGGAAAGGGGGGGGGTAGGATTATTACACCTGCTGTTTTATGGGTGATGTGTGCAGGACTGAAAAGAGAGAAAATTGAAAAAATACAGCCCTTGCCTTTTCTGCGCATCGCGTATTCTCCAATTTTGTGGACACTACTACTGCCAGGGATTAAATCTAGGAACCTGGGAGCTTCCTGTTTAAGTAGAGAGGGTGCGGAAATGGACTTGCCGCCTTATCTGAAGTCAACTGCAAGTTTTGGAGCTAGATTCATTTGTGGGATGGCTACCGGTACTTTCCACTGTCACTGCGCCTAAACAACTCATGTAAAAAAGAGTATGCCATGTTACAGTACCTCCATGATGTCATTACATTATCACGATATCGATTATTTTTTTTTTGTTATTGTTTTAAGAATTATCACAATATTATCGTGAACGATATGGTTTGGCACAACCCTCTAGCCAGAGCTGTTGTAATCAACCCTGTCGCACATGATGCCACCAGCGCTAGGAGAGTGAGGACAGGCACATGCTTTCTCAGAGACGCATGAACTCAACACCTGACTGTTGCTAATGTTATGTCACCGGACAGCTAAATGTGCCGGAGGAGAATCTGCCACATCAGCTGACAGATGGCATCGCTGCCTGGCACCGTGTCGTGTGATGTGGGGGAGGGATGGGGACAGAGCAATGCTGTTTTTGGGCTGTTTGATTCAAACCAGCGATCTCAGAGTGATGGAGCCAGTGCTTAGACTGCTCGGCCACTCTAGAGCCCGTTTGTTGATATTTGATGATGTGTTTATTGCGCTGCGGAAGAGTCGAAGGTTTAAATTATGCTGTGATTCTGTGCTAAAATGTATTTGAAACTCAGCAGGAATTATAGTTACATTTCTAATGCAGATCTAGAGTGTCTGCCTTTTTATAAATGTTTATGTATCAGCACTGACGCATCTGAACAATCCATCGTTTGATGATGCCTAATCTAACCTGTTGCTATTGTTTTAACCGTCCGACTACTTTCCCTGTTTCCATGTATAAATAGCAGTTTCTCTAAGGGCTGTGCTTTTTTTATTGCGTCTGTGTATGAGAGGCTTTTAATTTTCCTCCTGTTGTCAGTTCTGTTTTATTTGTATTATCACAGAAGTTTGTTAGCACCCTGCTGTAGAAGCTGCACTTAATTTAATGCAAAATGAGGAAAAGGTGTGTTGTTTTTGGCTGCAATCATTCAATGTACAGTGGGACATCTGTGAACAAATGGCCCAAAGATCCCAAAATATCCAGAAAATGGACTAAATTTGTCCACTTTAAACGGGCACTTTGGAAAGGACCGTCCGCTCACTCCGTTATCTGTAGCTCATTTCACTGGCGCTTTTCCAACAATATGGGCCTGTAAGGACACCAACGAAAGGTGTTCAAGAGCCTCTGTAACATGGAGGTAAACAGGGTAAGGACACTCACTTCGCCTGTTTTAGTTGGTGTTAGTTAACGTTAGCTTGACTCGCTAAACTCGGTGTCTCAGATTATACTCGGCTACGTAGCTGCATTACGGAGGTTTATAGTGTCGGATGAATTCGAGTTCGACTTCGATCACATTTACAAGAATAACGGTACCTCTACATTTGAGTTTAGCTTATTGCTAGGCTCTGGTCATGAATAATGTTGGTTATTTAGCTAGATACTGTCATAACAGTCAGTCATAACGGTGTTTTACCGCGGCGTTGTTCAGCTGTTGTCCACCAGTGACGTCACGGTCGCGTTCGAGAATTTCCGTAGAGAGCTCGGGTTTTTCCGTCAGTTTAATAAAATTGTCAGTTTTAAAGCAAATTAAGCTGCTATTTTCATTTTAATTCATACTTATATCTGTCAGTAACTACAATAATATTCATGGAGGTCCATTAAGTGGTGCTCAGCCTTTAAACTCTGGTTGGTGTGTCGATACTCAACATCCAAACACTTTCCTAAAGTTTCCTGTTTCCTCGTGTGGAAGGTGAGTTTCTATGAAGTCTGGAGAGAGTTTCTGTTGTTATTTATAACTCGGGGGAGCAGGAATCCTTTGAAGGGGCAGGTTTTTCAGGAAACACTGAGTTTAAATGACTGAAGTTTGAGTGACTTGGGAATTTTCAAGGCGTTACACAATAGAAGCAACATTCGTCTTGTTCCTGCCTCCCCTTTTGTGAATCTGGCCTAGATCAGAGTGGTGGGAGGTGCAAAGGAGGTGGTTAAGATTTGCTTGCTCAGCAAAGCTAGTGTTTCTTGCTTTGTGATTGCAGTCCCTGAAGATGACCTCCGTTGGCTCCTCTGTGTGTGTGTGTGTGTGTGTGTGTGTGTGTGTGTGTGTGTGTGTGTGTGTGTGTGTGTTTCTTTTAATAGAAGTGTGTGTGTTGAGCTTGTATTTTAAGGTGTGTTAAATTTGGAATGGAAAATCAATTTAATTGAATATTTCTTTAAAGCTTCAAAGTAAATGTGACTTTCAGCAAAAGAATTAATGCAGTTCTTCAAGGCAAACACAGTGCAATAGACATGAATGTATGCTGTTATTTGAGTTAATGTGTGGTGTCCTTTTCAACGGGGATGTATTATGGAATAATTGTTTGTACCTGGAGTAGCTACCAACCCAAATACTGTGAAATAAGGCCACTTGGTGTTTTGCTCTTCTGATGTCAAACACTGAGACTTTAGGAATGTTCCGTCCCCCCGTTTCTGTCTCTCCAGTCATAGCACTGGACCTGTTTTGTAAAACAGACACACGTGTGCCAAACTGAGAGGAGAAAGAAGAGACCTAAGCTAAATCAGTTGAACAAGAAGTTGTGTTCCTCGTTTGACACAGCTGTGCACTCGGGGGTGAGATGTGTGTGGCTCATCATTTTTTATTTTTATTTTTTTAAAGAACAGGTGCTGGAACCGGCTGTTCTTAACAGGGCTGTTTAGACAGGGCCAGGATGCTTCTGTGGGGGGTTTTATCCTTGTGGTAGTTTGAGCAAAACAGATCTCACATGTTTCTTTGAGACCCCAGAACTGTGTAAGGAGTGTCATATGTCCCCATTATGCCTTTTAAAAGGTATTAAAGGAACACTAGGTAATATTTCTACCTTAAAATTACAGCTTCAAGATCATTGTGATGCTCCACTCTGTTGTTGCAGGGAGAATAGCATTGGTCTGTCATTGGTATTCAGGGCTCAGCACTCCAGAAACTGCACTGTGTCAATTTTGGAGGTGGTTAGGAAGCCACAACCACACTTATCCCCTCCATCTTGATTTTAGGACAGTGCTATAAAAGTGAACACTCTGCAACTGTAGGGGGCGTCCAGGAGCAAAAACACCAAGTCTTTCGTTGTGTACCTTTTTAAAGTATTAATTTTAAAAAGTAATGCAAATCAAATTGATTTTAAACACCCTATTAAAGATTACGATCACACTGTTATTTGATTAATAATGAAACTCTATTGTTGATGAGGCTTTGTTGACGCTCCTGACCCTGCACTGGTCGAATGAGCCGAGAGCAAATGCTCAACGCTTAAACTTGTCCTCCCTCTGAAACATGAGCAGGAATGACAAGGAGCTTTAAGGAAATAGGTGTCAGAAATCCATTTTTATCTTGGTGAAGTCTCCACTGAGCCGAGTGATTCACTCGCTTTAGCTCCAGGCTCCAGATGCTGGATTTCCTATTGTCGCTCTCCTGTAAACTTCAGTCACAGAAACGGATTGTGATCGTACACTGTGTGGATGCTGACAGCTCTGTTAATGTTTCCTTTAGTGACGACTACTCCGTAACTGTTGTGCTGAATGGACTTGTAGAAATGTACTTGGACGGTCTTTTCAATTAAAAGAGACGTAATATTGAGAACCGTTAAAAGGGGAAATCTGAAACGAAACAACCCCGTCAGTGTTGTGTGGTCTGCCTAAGTATGAAAACATTGGGGTGAAAAGAGTATTTTAGAACTGCCCCACCCCCTTGTCAGAGTCTCTCCAATCACAGCGCTGGACCCACGTTTATGTGTGTGTGAGAGAGAGAGCAAAGACGAGGATAAACGCAACAAGCGTGGAGAAATAAGAGCACTGAGTAAAAACGGATAAAACAACAGCGGAGAAGAAAGAGAACCAAGTGAAATCAGACATAACCGTGTAGTACACACCGCCAACAAACGTGTTGACGATAAAAACCAAATTTCAGCATCTTGTTCGGACCAGAAAAGTTCGAAAACAAGTGAAATAAGACTTGTGGTTTAGCACGGCACAAGATTTGTTCAGCGAACTGAGGCTCAACACACATTTAGAAGATAAAGCCATAGACCTGGGAGCAGCAAAAAGTCGAGTGAAGGATTTTCGGAGAATTTTGTCCGTTTACAGCTTCCTTCCGCTCTCTTTTAACCAAATCTCAGCGCTAAACTTACAATGGTGGTGGGCTACTCGGCTTGTGCTTTTCTCCACCTGTCTTCTGACTGTGACATCAGCAGTTATTGAGCTCCCCAGCGCCCCCTCCCTGTGGCTCTCTTAAGTGCACGTCGACTTTTAGAGAGACAACAGAAATTTAACACACCACACACACACTTCAGTGCTGCCCTCATTTCAATCTACCGTCCAAATTTTTAAACACTGCGGTATACAGTATTATCATTATACCGCCCAACTCTAGTCAGAGCAGGTGGTAAGTTACATTTAAAAGAAAATATATTTATGTAAACAAGAACAGTCCTTATTCTCACATTACACCCAAGATTTTGAATTATACGCAGGAGGTCCTCGGGTTACGTCAGTCCTGAGTTACGATGTTTCGTGGTTACGACACATCTCCCATTTACTGTATAAAGCCTTGTTTCAACTTGTGGTTTTGCGTCGTAAACGTCGTAACGTGAACTTCGTGTGTGGTGTTACGCGGCTCGGGACTGAGGAGGATAGGTGTTGGGATAGGATAAGTGCGTACAGTATGTTATTCACGTACAGTATGTACGTATGTTCCGACTTACACCGAAAATCGGTTTACGACGCAACGTAGGAGCGGATCAACGTCGTAAGTCAAGGACACCCTGTATATAATTACACACTGGGGAAATGGTATTTAGGGATTGGGATAGTGTGTGTTTTCCACTTTGCCCCACCTCCTGCCTTGTAGTCCTCTGCAGCCTGAGTGTTGCCCAGGCTGTGACACTGAGGATATCAGTGTATTGTCTGGTGCAGTCCTTTGTGTATCCTGAGTGTATTGTTGGTTTATGGCTTCGGGTGGACGAGCGTGTTGCAGCAGATGTTCACATGTCAGTGTCGGGCTCCATCTAAACAGCAGTAGTCCTCATGAGCCCAGTAGCAGTGTATGCTAAAGGCTAACCTTAGTGAGGTGAGAGTGCTGCTAATGATCTGAACTCTGCTCTTATTGCTTTGTTTTAAGGTCAGCTTTGATGCATCTGGAGAGCAAAAGGGTGTGTCCATGTCATGCCCTTCGAGAGACTAAGAGGACAGGAGAGATAAAGAGCTAGAGGGCAGGAAAAGTAAGGAGAGGGAGATAAAGGGGGCAAAAGGGTGGGAAAGAGAGAACAGGAAAGGAGTGGAAGTAGACTGTAGTGCAGGGAAAAGGGTAGGACAGGAACATGCGGGGCAAAAAGGCAGAGATGTAAAAGAAGCAAGTGGGCACGTGGTGAGCTAGAGAGAGGGGCAGTAATGGTGCTTTTCCACTGCATGGAAACTACTCGACTCGACATGACTCAGCTCTTTCACTTTTCCACTGGAACCAGGTCCTTTACTAGTCCCTGCTCGCTATCGGTTCCAACCGAGTCAAGTACTTACTAAATCATGATGTGTGAACCCTGCAGAGCTCTAGCATAAACTCGCTGCATCTAAAATCTTTCACATTGCTTTATCCGACTCACCACGGCTGCCCGTAAACATCTCTCAAGGGGTTTTGAAGAGGTTTAAACAATCCTTGGGTCGTTGGCTGACATAAATCTTTAGTGAAACCTGAACGTCCAACAAGGAAAACTGATCTGTGAGAACGTGGGACGCGGAGCTGTGTTCAGTCCAAAAAACAACACGCAAATACACAACGAGTAAACGGCGCCTAACGTTACCACCGCAGTTCCCCTTAGAGGCAGGGATTTGCAACGTCATTGGCTCCATTTCGAGGGGGAGCTGTGCTAGTGGAGAGTCGAGTCGAGCCAATCCCATGCAGTGGAAAGGCAGCTTAAGAGACTAGGAGATGCACTGAGAGGGGTGGGGGAAAGAAGGTAGAAAAAGGCAGCTAGAGAGAGAGGGAGAAGGTTGGAGAGGAGAGGCAGGGGTGTGAGAGGGAAAGAGGGAGAGGTTGACTACTGAAAGGTCGTCTTTGTTGGTCAGATCTTGTGGACACAGAGCTCCAGTCTTTTGGTTGAAGTGAGGCCGGTGTGTGGTGGAGGACTGGAAACACTGTGTAAACACACGTTAGAGCAGGTTTCCCAGATGTGTGATGTTTCCAAACAGCTACTCTGCAATAGAGCTGTCCCTGTCTGTTATTTCACTGATCAACTTGTATACCAATTAATCTGACCCTTTATTTATTAATTAGTCTTGTGGCAAGATACTTATCAGGATACTTTCCTGAACTTACAATTTTATCATGCCATTATAGTGGAGTACAGAAGTCTGAGAGGAACGCTACTATTTATAAGGTCACAAGCATCTAGTTGCTAATATGAGACCCATTCTCCTTTTGTTTCCGGAAGTGAACACAGTTCTGGGTTTTAATGACGTTTCTGTGACCTGCTTTGCTCAAAACACCACAAGGAGCAAACCCCACAGCAGCGTTCTCTCTTGTCTAAGCAGCCCTGTTCAGAACGGCCTGTTCCTTTAAATTATAATGAGCCGCTCGCTGTTCTCCCAACCCCCAGCGCACATCGATTATATTTCTTTTCCGTTATTGTTTTCTGTGCTTGTACTCTGTGCCATTTTGCTGAATTTAACCTTGTCATTGTGATCTCATAAACTCGGGGCCCTGTGCTGTGATTGGACAGACTCAGACGAGGGGGCGGGGCAGTTGATAAGAGGTGAAGCAGAATCAGAACGGCTCGTTTTCTGATTTAGGCTGCACACAGAAAACAGAGCTGTTTTCACAGTGTGTGGGTTGGTGTGCTCCAGATCCCTTCATTAAAGGGCACAAGTGATTTATTTATGATGTGAGCTCTTTAAGGAAATGAGTATTAAACTGGATAAAATAAGTGTTGATGTCTGTAAATCAGTTTTCATTGAATGATTTCCAAATCACTCCTCAAAGCAACCTGTCGTTGTTTGTTTTTTCTTTCCTTATTCTCACTCTCTCTTTCGTTAGCACACAGTGTTTGACGTGATTCTCAAACTGAAACATGATTCCTCTCTTCCTTCACTGAGAGAATGTCAGCATTAACCTCTTCTAAAACCTCTCCACCTGCTTCAGCCTGTCTTTCGTCACTCTCCCTTTTGCTCTTTTTCCCGTGGCCTTTTTTTCCTGCATCGCTGAGAGATGGGTGAATTGACAGGGGTGTGTGTGCGTGCTTAGATTGTGACTAACTTGTGTAATTTAGAGACAGAGCTTTCAGATATTAAAGGCAATGTTCTGTCTCAGGCTCAGGCGTTTCTCTCTGTGCATCGCTGGCTTTTGGAAAGTAGAGTAAGCATGAAAAGGATTGAGGATGTTGCTTTATTCCTGTTTCAGAGGTGGGTTATATTGACTTATTTTACCTGTTAATTTAAGGGAGAACTGACTCCGATCGCTAACTTTCCATGAAAATAAACCCAGACCAAAATTCTACAAAGCTGAAAATGTTAGAAGCTACAGTCGGGATCTCACTCAAACACACTGCCCGGTAAACATTTAGTCGTTGATTCAACGTTAAAATAACGTAATGACTGCTGTCTAGTCAACGTTCTCTTAAGGTTGAAAATGAAAGTTGAAAAGGCGTCCAAACACAGACATTGAAAAGACGACTATTCGACGTATTTTGGACGTCCGTTGACGTTATTAATCGGTCCTGAAATAAATTACTTGTATAAAACGTGTTTTGACCGTCCACTGACGTTATCGATTGGTCACCACTTAACTAACTTATTACGATGGATTTTGGACGTCCATTGACGTTTAAAATATGTCCTTGACGGACAGACTACTTTTAGACCTATTTTGAACGTCCAGGGACGTTCCTTGTTTACTGGGTGTTCCACTTTAAAAGATGCTGAGCTTCTGAATGGAAACAAACACGAGGGGAGTATTGTGCTAACAGTAGTTCTCTAGAATTGTCTGTGTTGCTGTTAAAGGGGAAATATTATTGGGAAAAAAAAATCACTTGATCGAAATATCACGTGTGCGTTTAATGTTGGGATCTGAGCCCCCCAACCCACACAATGTGAAACAAGGCCACACAGTCAGGTTCATTGGGGATAAACCCAGCCGTTCTGATCCTGCTCTGCTTCTGATGGCTCTGGCAACATTCAGTTTCTGTCAAACACCAGTTTCCCACAGCGTTCAGTCTCTTGCTAAGACGTTATATATTTGGTCATAGGAAACTGATAATGGATCAGTGCGTTCTGCCAGTGAGAGCGGGAGTGGAGGATTTTGTTGCATGTAAACTGATAGAATAGTTGTTTGCACTTTGTTCATTACAAGTTCGGTGGTATCATCTTTCTTGTTTTTCGTGTTAAGCGTGAGCTCCTCTTCTATGTTTTACATGCTTTCTGATCTGCCTCTCGGATGTTGTTGACTACTCCATTACATTTATGTTGACAAAGTCCAGACAGACTCCCTCAAGGTCCTTCTACTGGACAATGAACTTAAACACGGCGTTGCACTGATTGTTGTTTTTAAAGGCTGTTCACACAGGGCACTTAATAAGACAGAATATTACCACCACCAAGAACTCACCCTTAACACAGTGTGAACCAGTTGGATTGTTATCTGTTCGTTTTAGGAACATGTCTCTAATCATTAGAGCATTTATTTAAGGGGAAATATTATGAAACAATGTGAGGATCTGTAGCCCACCAACCCACTCGCTATTAAACACGTCCACCCAGTTTTGTGGGCTGTGTTTTGCGTAGACTTTAAAATTGCCCCACTCCCTTGTCTGAGTCTGTCCAATCACAGAGCTGGACCCGTGTTTGTGAGAGTAAAAATGGAGAAAACAAGAACAGAGTGGAAAATGGCTTCTGCTCCTCACTGCTGTGCACTCGGGGTGAGGGTGAACAGCGAGTGGCTCATTATCATTTAAAGGTACAGGCGCGGAACGCTGCCAGTCTTAACAGGGCTGTTTTAGATGGGGGAGAACCCTGCTCTGGGACTTCTGGTCAGGTCACTGATGGTTTATCCTCAGAACTGTGTGGAAAATGGGAGACTATGGGTCTGTCCCATAACCTAGTGAGCTGTCAAACTAGAGAACATTTTACGTCACAGTTTGCGTGCTCCCGACATGTAGGCTGCCCCAAGTCTTAGACGCCTCATTAAACAAGCAGTGACGCAATCACTCTCTAACTAGAGCCTCTCAATCTGCCTCTTGAGGACAGACCATCAGAACACTGCCTACTAGTCAGTGCCTACCTAGGCAGCTCACTAGGTTTTGGAACAGACCCAATGTCCTCTTTCAATCACATGTTTTTGTGTACGTCTCAGTTTTGATCATGCACTAATTCTGATGTTGTGGAGTAGTTTGGTTAAAAATGCCAACAGCTCCAGCTCCCGGCGAGTGTGTGTGGAGCTCCAATGTTGTGAATTATGTTACTGTACTGAGCCAGCGAAGGCTGGTATCAGATCGCGTCGACTGTCCGGCTGTGTTTGAAGCGCCGCGATCGGCTCGCTGCAGCTGCCGCCTCCATCTGGGAGCCTGAAATCTGATCTGAAACTCTGGCAGAGAAGGCCACAGCACATGGCCTAGCATTTCTGAGGTGAGCCCTGCGAGCTGGGCTCATGATGGAATCAGGGCTGCGTGATACACACAAAATATCATGTAATAACCTTTGACCTATCCATGCTCTACCAGTCAATACATACCTTCAAACAACTGCAGCAAGGTTGGACCTTGGGCAAAAAGCCTGTTCAAACAAATGAGAAAATATCGGGAGTGTGTTTTTAATCTGGATTGAAAGTAAATGTATGTATTGAGTGGAGGGTTTATAATCAGCCAGGTTTAGATTAGCCACAACATAGTTCAGCTCAGTCGTGTTGTTTCAACCTAGAAACTAATGCTGTGACTAAAGCCAGGATTATCACAGCTTGCCTGAGCTCTTTATGCTGCATGCAGCTTCTAAATCAGTCTAAAAAGTATGTTGGATATACAATCGATAAATCTGTCCCCGCCCTCACCTTTGGTCAAGAGCTTTGGATATCGGCTGCCAGATTGAGATCACAGGTACGAACAGACAAGTTTTCTTCAGCAGGTTGCAGAGCATGCTTTCCATGATCAGGTGAGGAGCTCTGTAATCTGCAAGGAGTTCAGACACCTCCTGCCAAATGAGCAAAGACCTCACTGTAGATCCAGGACCCTTTGGTGGGACCGTATGTCCTGGGAACGCTTGGGAACTAGTGGATGTTGTTGGGGACAGGGATGCCTGTGCTGCTTTGCTTGCCGTGTTGCCACTGTGACCCTGAAATGGACTGAGCCGAAAAGGTGATGATGATGATGATGATGATGAATATTTTAATAAACACGTTTACCTTTTTGCTTTGTCTTTTGCCCCTGGGCCTGTCACAAACTTCAGTCCTGCAGGAAGGTTTATACCCTGCTGTGCTATGTTAGATGAGGTTCAATTTCTCATTAAATTGAAAGGTAGGTGTCTTTTTAACCTGATAAAAGCAGCTATGACAGCTATTTGAATCTTTGAGAGTTTTTCAAAGAGAAAATCACATTCATTCATTCATTCATTGTCTGTAATCCTTATCCTGTTCAGGGTCGCGGTGGGTCCGGAGCCTACCTGGAATCATTGGGCGCAAGGTGGGAATACGCCCTGGAGGGGGTGCCAGTCCTTCACAGGGCAACACACACTCACTCACACACTCACAACTACGGACACTTTTGAGTTGCCAATCCACCTACAAACGTGTGTTTTTGGACTGTGCGAGCAAACCGGAGCACCCGGAGGAAACCCACGTGGACACAGAGAGAACACACCACACTCCTCACAGACAGTCACCCGGAGGAAACCCACGTGGACGCAGAGAGAACACACCACACTCCTCACAGACAGTCACCCGGAGTAAACCCACACAGACACAGGGAGAACACACCACACTCCTCACAGTCAGTCACCCGGAGGAAACCCATGCAGACAAAGAGAGAACACACCACACTCCTTACAGACAGTCACCCGGAGTAAACCCACACAGACACAGGGAGAACACACCACACTCCTCACAGACAGTCACCCGGAGCGGGAATCGAACCCACAACCTTGAGGCCCCTGGAGCTGTGTGACTGCGGCACTAACCTGCCCTTTGAGAAAACAAACCACAAAAAACCCTTACAAATGAAGTATGATTCTACATTGACTGTATCTTCTAAGTGAAGCAACATTCAGAGTTGCTAACATTGAAATACCTGTCTTTAAAACAAAACGTGTATTTTTTAGGATACGAATCCAATCCAATGCTTCTGCTGTGCTTTTTCTGAGCTCACAATGAATTCAGCACTCAATGAATCCCCACTCGTCGTGTTTAAACCGTTTCATTTTTAATTTTTGTTGAATGAAATAACAATGGTCATTTTTAATTCTACGCAGCAGTTACAATAAAATTACAAAAGCGTGGGAGAAGGTTAGTTTCTTGAATGACAATGATACCTTACCCAAAAAAAATAAGCCTCTGTTAGTATCAGTTTTGCAGACGTTGGGCTGCAACGCCTGGCAGTCAGTCTGTTATTGTGGTGGTATGGAATGTGTTGTCATTTACTGTATCATATAATCAGCACAAAAGCTAAACATGACCTAGTCTTATTCCTTGATGCTGTCCTGAATTACACCATACGCCATGTTTCGACACAACAGCTACGCAGGTTATGGCTGCAATGTGTGTCTTTTACTGTCCACCGTTTGCCGTCACAGGTTTTGTCGTGGTCTATAGAGTGTTATAGCCGATGTGGCCCAGCCCTGGTGTGTCATATGCTGTTTGTGGCCACTAGGCCTTGAGAGTCCTGTTGGCTGCAGCCTTGTTTGGTGGGACGCTTGCCAGCGCCCATTTTCTCCCCTACTGTTAACTGACAGACGAGCCAAACGGGCCGTATCCGTATGGTTTTACGGGCATCGAGTCCAGTGATTTATTGTTCTTCACAGAGTGCTGTGGTGCATGGCTGTTTTGTTTTGGGGAGGAGGAACTCGTACCCCTCTGTCATCTAGTAGTGTAGTAGTGCCAGTCCTGGACAACGTTTGAACAAACAAGTTTGTTAAATACAAATAGATTGCTTTGCTATTGCTACGTTTTAGCAGCAATTTTAGTGAATAAACCGCGGTCATTGTTAAGTTCTAGGTATTTTCTTGAAAGAATAGAAGCCGTTATTGACAAATCATAACGGAATTTGGGGGGGAAATATATTTGATAGGATCCTATTCTAAGAGCAACTGCCATGTTCTGAGTGTGTACGGGAAACATGAATTTTTAAAAGGTTAAAAGTGTTTGCTAATGAGAAACTGTGAAGCAATTGTGTCCTACATATTGTAGCTTGCCCTCAGCCCTATTTTGGTAGATATGTCCTAATGCTTATAAGGGTTTGGTTGCTATTAAGTTCTGAATATCTGTGTCTTTATAAATGGTGATAATTGCATTCACAATGCAAAGGTTTATCTTTACGTAGTTATTGAGGCTTTTTTGTAAATCGTTTTAGAGGGGACATATTTGGGGGACAGCACAGGTATAAAAAAGTGAAGGCAGTTCCTTCTCCAATAAATGTCAAGGCCAGTGTAACTGCTGTTGTGTGTGAGTGTTATGAGTGCAGTTAGCAGGCCTCCGTGCGGTTGAATATGAGATCGAGTCGAACGGTCTCTGCCCCTTGGTGTGTCTTGTAGACGCTGGAATGCTCTCATTGGCGGCGAAGCCAAAGTTACTTTTAGTCGCACGCTATTTTGGCCTCTTCTGCCCTTGTAAGACGGATTTCTGAGAGAAACACTGATGCATAAGAATAAAGACGAGGCCGGTTCTGTAGACCACAAAGTGCAGGCTTGCCATTTTAAAAAAAAACATGCTGATGGTCACATTGAAAAAGGCCTGTATCGTGTTCTGTTTGGTTCTGCTGGTCTCTGCATCCTGCGCTCCCTCTGCTCCCCTCAGCGATAGTGATGAATCACCTGGCTGCAGAAAAGCATCATCTAAAAGCAACTAAACCGGACATGCACAAAAGGCACGGTGTGTTCTTGTTTCCTTAATGCAGGTCCGCCACCGATTGTTCCGTTGGAGAACAGCCGAGTGACCTCGCATCACCGGGGAGCGGACGCAGGATCCTTAACTGTGGATTTTGGGAAGGAATCTTAGAATAGGGGGGCGGCATGGTGGTGCAGCAGGTAGTGTCGCAGTCACAGCTCCAGGGGCCTGGAGGTTGTGAGTTCGATTCCTGCTCCGGGTGACTGTCTGTGAGGAGTGTGGTGTGTTCTCCCTGTGTCTGCGTGGGTTTCCTCCGGGTGACTGTCTGTGAGGAGTGTGGTGTGTTCTCTCTGTGTCTATGTGGGTTTCCTCCGGGTGACTGTCTGTGAGGAGTGTGGTGTGTTCTCTCCGTGTCTGAGTGGGTTTCCTCCGGGTGACTGTCTGTGAGGAGTGTGGTGTGTTCTCCCCGTGTCTGCGTGGGTTTCCTCAGGGTGACTGTCTGTGAGGAGTGTGGTGTGTTCTCCCTGTGTCTACGTGGGTTTCCTCCGAGTGACTGTCTGTGAGGAGTGTGGTGTGTTCTCCCTGTGTCTGCGTGGGTTTCCTCCGGGTGCTCTGGTTTCCTCCCACAGTCCAAAAACACACATTGGTAGGTGGATTGGCGACTCAAATGTGTCCATAGGTGTGTGTGTCTGTGTTGCCCTGTGAAGGACTGGCGCCCCCTCCAGGGTGTATTCCCACCTTGCGCCCAGTGATTCCAATTAGGCTCTGGACCCACCGCGGCCCTCAATTGGATAAGGGTTACAGATGAATGAATGAATGAATGTATGTTAGAATGGGGATTTACACTGGGTTAAAACCTAATTTATTATAATCTAATGCAGACCTTGGTTACCTCCACTGTAAATGTACGTGTTTGTAAACACCCACGTCTAACAGTTTCATATGTAAAATGGAGTTGCGTTGTGTAGACAGCAAACATCGACGTTTGTCAATTTCTTTTAGTGGATTCCAACGTGCCACGTCCAACTGTGTGGCCAGAGTATTCTCCTACAACGCTGCCGCTACGAATCCATGTGTTTGTGATTAATCACAGTCACGCTGCTCTAAAATGTCACGTGAGTAAACGTGAGATCAGTCCTTAACTTTAGCACGGACACTCGGACAGTTCCGGGAGAACGGGGAGGCGGAGCTACGTGGTTTTGATGGACAGCTCTAGCAGCCAATGGAGATATTGTTAAAGAAACTGATTTTTCAGCCTTTCATTGGTCATTTTGATATCAGCTGCAATCAACAGAGATTAATGCCCACATTCAACACACGTGGAAAAATGTGAAAACTGCTAAAAAAATAACTACAATAGTGTAAATAAGCACTTGACTCTAATTCTCTTGTTGACAGTCTTCAAACAGCAGTCATTAGTTAAATTTACTTTTCTGTGTAACGACTGCCTCATTCTTTTCTGCTGTAGATTCTCGTTCAGTCTATTACTCTAAATTCATGCTGCCCTTATTGTGTTACTGTGTAGATATCCGACATCTGCAAGAAGAAAATATGATCCCCTTCTGAGTCCTGGTTTCTCTGTGTCGGTTGACCTTGTTCTGATTTTTATTTTCGTGCTCACTTGGTGCTTGAACCTAAATAAATAACTGATCTGTGATTACAGCCAGGGAAAGCTCTATATAAATTAGTTTCCTAAATTTTGTAAAGTGTTTTTTCTAGATTCAGACCATTGCTGAGTTTAATCTGGCTTTTTTAATTTCTGATGGTTTGCCTTGTGTGTTTTTAAAGAATGAGACATTGTGGCCTGTGCTGTATTATCCCCTTAGTGTCAGCAGAAAATCACCCAAGCACTTGTCTCTACTGTACGAAACAATATCGGTGCCTGACGAGGATTAACCTCCCTAACCTTGTACACAGCACCCTCTTTGCGTGATGGTGGTTTCATAATGACTCAAAGTATTTGCTGCGAGGTTATGAATTCTTGGATAATTTACATTATGCAACCGATCCCCTCCGGGTCATCAGTGGAGCTCAGAGACACAGGGGCCTTAATCAGAACAAACCCAGTTCACTATTGTCACACGTTAATGTGTAATGTTCACATATTAGCCATAACATTTACGACTTTACACTGTACAATTACAGACTTTAGTCCATCTGTTGCATGGTCAGGACCCACACAGTCCCACCATAGTGTAGTTTGGTGGACTATTCTCAGCCAATCAATGACACTGAGGGGTTTAAAAACTCCAGCAGCACTGCCGTGTCTGATCCACTCTACACCAGCACAACAGTCGTTTTTAATGACTTCTAAGTAAGAACTCAACCCCGTTCAGATTGGATTAGGTTTTTAGGGGATGTCTGTCTATGCCTCCTTTGTGATAAACTCTCAAATCCAAACAGCAATGAAAAACTAGAGCATGTCTGTGTTTCTAGTTCACGTATTAAATTGTGTTGTCACGTGATCACGAGTGAAGTGGTAGTTCTCATTATCTGAATATAAAAGTATCGCTGTATAGAAGCCGTTGATATTATAATCGCTCTTTTTTTCAGCCCCCGTGATCTCCCTTTTCTCATTGATTTTAGTTTATTGTTTTTTCATTATCACAAAGCTCTTCCAAATGAGGTCTGGAGAACTTTTAACACTTGCACCAAGCAACTGTTCCATTTTCGTATTATTATTTAGCTACTAGGAAACATTTATTCATTCATTACCTGTAACCACTTATCCAATTGAAGGTCGTGGTGGGTCCAGAGCCTACTTGGAATCATTGGGCGCAAGGTGGGAATACACCCTGGAGGGGGCGCCAGTCCTTCACAGGGCAACACAGACACACTCACACCTACGGACACTTTTGAGTCGCCAATCCACCTACCAACGTGTGTTTTTGGACTGTGGGAGGAAACCAGAGCACCCGGAGGAAACCCTTGCACACACAGAGAGAACACACCACACTCCTCACAGACAGTCACCCGGAGTGGGAATCGAAGCCACAACCTCCAGGAGCTGTGTGACTGCGACACTACCTGCTGCGCCACCGTGCCGCACTAGGAAAATTGTATTTTTTGGAAATATCTATGGTAAAAGTGCCCTCAGAGGCTAAATACGGTGCACAGCAGTTCCCAGGCTCCTGTTTTCTTCAATGCGAAACTGTTAAAACACAGAGAATTGCATCCGGACGCAATTAAAATGACCAGACAACCGTTGGGTTCAATGAAAACGGTAGGGAATTCAGCCTGTATTTTTCATGAGGAAGTCTGTGTGGGGTGTTTTCGGACAGAAATAAAAGTACAGAGCACCCAACCCCTGTAATTCACCTGTGAAAGAGAGAGTTACAGCAGGACCCCATGGTTTTTTAATTCCATGCAGATAAGGTTTTTTTCTGGGTTTCTCTGTAGTCAGCTAGTTCCAATCCAATCACTTTTTTTAATCAAATAAATAATCATTGGAATTCTCTTTTAGGGCTGTGTTTATAAAGTGCACACAGATTTCCCTGATTGAGAAGTGGTGTTTTAGGGCCTCTGCTGAGTCTTGCCAGGTCAGTAAATAATATTTTGGTGAAGCACTTTTGTGCTGTAGCAGGTTTTAGTGCCGAACAGTCGCACAGGTTTCATTTGGAACATTACTTCCTCATCCCCTGTGCGATATGAAGCCGCATTAGCACAAAATGGGTCATTAATCCCTGGAAATTGACTGAACTACATCACCTGTGATGGACTTATCGGGCTGAGAGCTGTATCCTAATATTCCGGAGCGTTCTGACGAATGCTGTCCTGAACGGAGACTGAAATAGTGCAGCACAGTCTCTGGTGCGACGTGTTAATGCACAGTTCGTATGCTAATGAGCGCTAAAGCTTTGCATTGGGGCATGAGTTGTAAAATGTTAGGAGCATTATTATTCTCGTGACATTATGACAAAAGCTGTCGGTGGCGCGGTGAACCCTGTTTTGCTGAGGAGGGAGGTTTGCTAAAGTAACCTTTTGAAAGGGACATCACTGCGCAGAAGTCCTTTGCAGCTGTGGACATTATTCAAGCTGTTTTCTGGAGAATAACTTTAAAACTGTAATATGTGCATCTTATTTTTTTTTAACTATGAATTACTGCCTAGATTAACAGGCCAGCTGGGAAAAGTGTGTCCTATACTGAAATTTACACTCTCTTAAATGAAGAAAATGCATTTTTCTCAAAATAAAACCAAACAAAACAAAAATAACCCATGCATTTTCCCTCATCGACACAAGCTTCAATATTCACCCCTTTTTCTTGAGGTGAACACAGTTCTGGGTCTGAATGAAATGTGACCTTCTTTTTTAAAAAGCCACAAGGATCAAACCCCCCAGCAGCGTTATCCCCCGTCTAAACGGCTCTGTTCAGAACGCCCGCTTTCCTTTAAATGATAATGAGCCGCTCGCTGTTCACCCCGACCCTGAGTGCACAGCTGCTTTTGCTCTGCTCTCATTTTCTCTGATTTTGCTCTTGTCATTTGAACTCAAATTAATGTGGGCCTGGTATTCTGATTGGACAGACTCAGATGAGGGGGCGGGGCAGTTCTAATGTCCCCCCCACATATATTATACCCCCTTTTAATATACAGGTTTTTTGTTGGCTGTTATTACAGTGTCTTTTTCACTGCCTGGACCCGTGTCCTTGTTCTTGCATCTTGTTTAACTCTTCAGCTGATCTCTGGTATTTCTGGTGTTCACATAAGTCCAGGTTTAATTCAGAATTAATACTCACCGACACATTTTGGTATTTGGCAGCATTTCCTGTTTTTCTTTTCATTTCCCTGGAAAGTGTGTTGTGTGGTTTTACTGCTGCTTTGCGTTCCAACAGGTGAAGTAACTTCTGTAAAACGTTGTGCTTAAATTGAAGTATGGAGAAGTTGATTCATGGTGTATGTCTGCATTCAAAAGGCTAAAAGAGGGTCTGGGTACTTCCACAAATATGTTTTGCTTATTTGCAGTCTCCTAAAACCACTGTGAATCATTGCTCTTGTAGAAAGCATGGTGGTGGCTCGTTTTTGAAAGGAGGCTAACGATGTTTGGGGACAGACGACGAACTGCGGTCTGTAACTGTAGGACAACAACGCAGCCCTGTGTGGTCAGTGGAGTTGAGCGAATGGACAGCGAGTGTAGAAATAAGGAAGTGGCTTTGTTGTTGCTGATCTGTGTGTATCACATCAGTGTCTGAACACAGGTGACGGAACCGCACACCGGAGACGGCCCGGAGGTCTGGTTTGCGTGGCAAGGGACCCCAGACTTGAGGTCATGGTTTTTTTTTGGGAGGTTACATGCCGGCAGATGTTGGCAGAGCCTGAATGCGGCGCTCCCAGTGCATGCTGGGTGTCACGCTGGTGCCAGATGGACGCTCCTCTGTAACCCGAGACCCAGCAGAGCTGATATAAGCACTGCTCAGTGTGCTCTCTGACACATGCCATTAACCACTGGAAAGCTTTCCAAGCCTTCACTCTCCCTGCTTCGTTTCTACATTTTACACAAACAGGGGGGAGTGGCAGGGCACCACAACTGATTGGCAATTAGAGCTTTGATAAAGTGGGGTTTGAGTCATTTCCTCTTCACTTCCCATCTCCCAGCATGTTTATGACATTAATGGTCCAATATTGATTTAATTACTGCGCTGAAAATAGTACTCTTCATCTGTTCTCGTAGATTGGTTCTTCTGTATGGTCGGATAACGGTTATCACTCTTTCAATGTATTTATCCCCACTTCCTGCTTAGATAATGTATTGCTTGTATTTATTTCATGTTATGCCCCCACAACTCTTTAAACCTGCACTATAGCAACGTTTGGGGATTTGGCGTCATCTCTGGTGGAAACACATAATTTGTTTGGAAGAAGGTTTTTTTTAATGTGGATTGTGCCGCATCCATTTCCCCAAGCAGAGTTGGAGTACACAAAAAATTTTAATAAGCAAATAATACTAAGCACAGCTTTAGTTCTGGGTCAAGTGAATTTTGACAAATTCAGTCAATTACTGATTCAGAGAAATTCATTCATTCATTGTCTGTAAGCGCTTATCCAGTTCAGGGTCGCGGGGGGTCCAGAGCCTACCTGGAATCATTGGGCGCAAGGCGGGAATACACCCTGGAGGGGGCGCCAGTCCTTCACAGGACAACACAGACACACACACATTCACTCAGTCGCCTATCCACCTACCCACGTGTGTTTTTGGACTGTGAGAGGAAACCGGAGCACCCGGAGGAAACCCACGCAGACACAGGGAGAACACACCACACTCCTCACAGACAGTCACCCGGAGGAAACCCACGCAGACACAGGGAGAACACACCACACTCCTCACAGACAGTCACCCGGAGGAAACCCACACAGACACAGAGAGAACACACCACACTCCTCACAGACAGTCACCCGGAGGAAACCCACACAGACACAGAGAGAACACACCACACTCCTCACAGACAGTCACCCGGAGGAAACCCACGTGGGCACAGGGAGAACACACCACACTCCTCACAGACAGTCACCCAGAGGAAACCCACGCAGACACAGGGAGAACACACCACACTCCTCACAGACAGTCACCCGGAGGAAACCCACGTGGGCACAGGGAGAACACACCACACTCCTCACAGACAGTCACCTGGAGGAAACCCACGTGGGCACAGGGAGAACACACCACACTCCTCACAGACAGTCACCCGGAGGAAACCCACGCGGACACAAGGAGAACACACCACACTCCTCACAGACAGTCACCCGGAGGAAACCCACGTGGGCACAGGGAGAACACACCACACTCCTCAGACAGTCACCCGGAGGAAACCCACGCGGACACAGGGAGAACACACCACACTCCTCACAGACAGTCACCCGGAGGAAACCCACACAGACACAGAGAGAACACACCACACTCCTCACAGACAGTCACCCGGAGGAAACCCACGCGGACACAGGGAGAACACACCACACTCCTTGATTCAGAGAAATGAACAAACAAAAGAACATAATTTAGGACACGTTTGAAATCTTAAATTGCGTAGTGAGGCGTGATGAACTGCTAACACAGCAATCAAAAGTCCATCATTGTCTGTGAATAAAATCATTAGGTAGTGACCAAATCAACAATAGGGAAAGTAACTGTTCAATGTCAGTTCAATTAGGGCTGGACGATACGGCCGATATTTATAATCACGATATATTTCTTAATTTTGGTCGATACGATATAATTCCGATATCGATATGAACTGTTTAAAATAAAATGTACTGAACAAACATGACATCACCATCAAACATAAATGTACAGGCATTGTCAATATTAATATTTTCAAAGTAAGTGAACGAATTAAATGAATGTCAGTGCCTGTGATGACTGTCAGTCAGGGGCCAGATGCTGTAAATGATGTGTATTAACAATTTGAAAATGGGTTTAAAAATCATAGTTTAATCAACATTTAATATCACAATTTAAATTGATATTAAATTATCGTCCAGTCCTACGTTCAGTGTTATATCTCTGCAATATCACATCGCCTTTATCTTTCCTTATGCCATAGACTTTAGACACAAACAGTTAAAATGTCTGAGATGTCAATTTATTATTAGTTTTGTTTTTTTCATGAAGGAAATGAATAGTAAAAAATCATGCTGCAGCTTGAGGGACTGTTTATCGAACAACACCGCTGCTCCCCTCATTTCTCACTGAACAGCGGGGGTTTTCTAAGCTCCCGCCGATGACTGAAGATGGCTCGGTGGCTGAGAGGAGGTTATGTCATACGTCTCACACAGACTGTAATCTCTGCTGCACACTGCTGCCTCTTGGAAGTGATTTTCTTTTCTTCTTATTTATGCGTGAGGTTCCTCTTTAGTCGTCAGTGTGAGTCGGTCACGTTATTGGTTTACAGTCAGCTTTAATCCCCTTCATTCTTTTGTTCTCTTACAGGAGCCGATCAAGTCCAGGGCACCTCAGCTTCACTTGGAGTACAGATTTTATAAACAGTTGGGAAACTCGGGTAAGGATGATGATTACCAGTTTTCTGTTCTTTCTCTCTGATTTGTTTAAACTCCACTGCTGGGGAAACCTGAGTGTGTACACAGTCTTTTCCTCCTTCTCCTCCTCCTCCTTTGTGTGGCTTCTTCGTTTTTGATTGTTTCTTTCCACTGGCTCTGTGAGAACCACGGGGGCGGCGAGCTCTGATGTTTTTGATGTGGCGCGTCACCTCTCGGCTGAGAGACGGTGGAGGAAGGGTTCCAGTAGCGCGGTGCGATGCAGGAGAGGTCAAAGATCAGAGCTGACCTCGGATAACCACTTCACACATGCTGTGAGGAGGGTTCTTGTGCCCGTGCTTTATTCGGAGAGTCGGCTGTAGTTATGTTCACAATAAAACAGCGCCTCTGCATTGTTTTCTTTTATTCTCTCCCCAAAAACACCGTCCACACCAACAGTGTTTTCAAAAATACCCTCATCTTCGCGATGACACACAACTAATCAATAACGCTTTTCTTTCTTTGAACACTTTTCTTTTGTCCTATTTTTTTTTATCCCCTCTCTCTCTTTCTCTCTCTCTCTCTTTCTTTCTCTTTCTCTCTCTCTCTCTCTTTCTCTCTCTCTCCTTTCTTTCTCTCTCTTTCTCTCTCTCTATCTCTCCTTCTCTCTCTCTCTCTCTCCTTCTCTCTCATTCTCTTTCTCTTTCTCTCTCATCTTCTCTCTCATTCTCTTTCTCTCTTTCTCTCTCATTCTCTCTCTCATATTCTCTCTCTCTCTCTTTCTCTCTCACACTCTCTCTGTTTCACCCATAAACATCGCTGTGCTGACCGCAATTTTCTAAAACCTCCCCCTTCGAGGGGATGACCTACAAATCCGTTTTCTTTAGACAGGAGCCCTCCCACAGACAGCGACCTTTGTTCTTCCTGCGTACGGGGCCTCGGTTACAGACTGATGTTGCAGTGGGTTAATGGTGAGATGTGTGACATGTCTCGTTACGTTATGTTGTGGCTGGTTCATGGTCCAGTGCAAGATATGGACTGGAATGTGTGTCAATAAGTGGATCGGCACTGTCCGTTTGATATCTGATGAGTGAATGAGGTCAATATCGGACCCGTACAGATTGGATTAGATCAGGCCCATCTCCAGTTAGAGCTACGCTTAGAGTTTACACAGTGAAGTGTAGTGTCAGGATGCACATTTTATTGGAATTGTGGGCTTGATATTTGTCTTGTAAACAACAGCTGAGGCTGGTACACGGACATTTCTTTTCATTCATTCATTATCTGAAACCTTTATCCAGTTCAGAGTCGTGATGGGTCCAGAGCCTGCCTGGCGGGAGCTCACCCTTGAGGGGGGCGCCAGTCCTTCACAGGGCAACACGCACTTACACCTACGGACACTTTTGAGTCGCCACACTCCTCACAGACAGTCACCCGGAGGAAACCCACGCAGACACAGGGAGAACTCGCCACACTCCTCACAGACAGTCACCCGGAGGAAACCCACGCAGACACAGGGAGAACACGCCACACTCCCCACAGACAGTCACCCGGAGGAAACCCACGCAGACACAGGGAGAACATGCCACACTCCTCACAGACAGTCACCCGGAGGAAACCCACGCAGACACAGGGAGAACACACCACACTCCTCACAGACAGTCACCCGGAGGAAACCCACGCAGACACAGGGAGAACACACCACACTCCTCACAGACAGTCACCCGGAGGAAACCCACGCAGACACAGGGAGAACACGCCACACTCCTCACAGACAGTCACCCGGAGGAAACCCACGCAGACACAGGGAGAACACACCACACTCCTCACAGACAGTCAGAAATACTCCTCCGTGTTTGTGATTTTAAACAGAACAGACACTGCTGTGTGAATGAGCTTCTTGGCGATGAATCCTGAAGCTGCGAGGCCGGTGAACAGGTGGAACAGCTGGCCTGGCTGGATGAAATTGCAGTGCTTGTTTCAGGGCCAGGAGGCTGATCTTTGATCCTTTCTAAGCCCTTAAATGAAAAGGATGAACAGCTTGGTCAAAGCCTGAGTGCTCGCGTCCATTTGATCAGCGGACTGGAAGGCTGGCTTTCAAGAGTGGTCTCAGTTCGTTCGTTCTCTCTCTCTCTCTCTCTCTGTCTCTGTCTCTCTCTCTGTATGAAAACACACACTGAAAAAGCTATACTGTGCTTTGACACACAGGCCCCACTCCGGGGAGGTCACCAAACAGTGCAGTGATCTCATTGACCGGACGAGCGAGGATGAGAGAGGCTGCCAGCGCTCTGGTGCCAGAACAGCAGCTCTCGGAGAGTTAAGAGGCAGAGGGTGCGAGAGAATGTGTGTGTGCGGGGTTGTCCTACAGTATTTATAGACACAGCTCCTCACAGTCAGGATGCCATTATCGAATATCCACCTCAAAGTCACATCACCGAGGCTCCTCCTGAGGACCAGGCCTGAGAAGCACAGACGCAACCTCGTGTTTAACAGCTGCTGTGCTTTCTCAGGCTTGCCTTTCATTTTGCTTTAGGACTTAACCTTTTTCACAGTGTTAACCCTGTTCAGGGTTACATACATTTCACACCCCCCCCCCCCTGTCTTTATTAATACGACGGCTGGCTATAAACAGGGATTGTTAAAAGCGGCTGTTGTAGGTCTACAGAAGCACTGGCTGTTTTGTGTACAGTACACCGTCCAGCAACTGACCACATTGCACTCATCAGTGCCTCAAGGCTAACAACACCATGAAAGACAGGACCACCATACGATAAGCACCGTCCAGTCACATGGATGAAACACAAACATCAACAGCCAACATTTCAATATTAGGAAACGTCTGCTGATGATTCTTCACTTCCAACATCCAGCGGCTTCTAAAATGCAACCGATACAGAGTGATGCACAGTGTGGCAGTTCGCAATCTCCCTAACGCTCATTTTAGAGCGTCTTCTGAATACAAGCTTTACTTTACTTCTCTGAACTCACGCTTTGTAAACCTCTTTCCTGAAATGTAATAAATCAGCTGAGACTTGTTTCTTGTGTAAAATGGGCTGCTTTTGTTTGGCACTCGAACGGCTTTAAACTGAGTTTAGTTCATGGGTGAACCCAAGTTAGTTCATGCATGTTTATTTCAACACTCTTTCAAGCGTTAAGGCTTGTTCATAGCTACTGCACGCGCATTTGTCTGTGTGTGAGTGTGTGTGTGTGTGTGAATCAAATTTCATATCAATTCAAATATATTTGTACGGCACTTTTTACAACTGATGTATCCCAGAATTCCAGTAAAGACAGAAGTCTTTAACATGAAATGTAAAGATGTTAAAATCCCCAGGAGAGCGAGGCCAGGGGCGACCGTGGCAAGGAAACACTCCCTCAGCTGAGGAAGAAACCTTGGGAGGAACACCCAAGGTGGGACCTATCCTCCTCTGGTCAATCTACTGGTGATAGTTAGGAGTCCGTGAGAACTTCAGTGTAGGGGCAGCTCTAAGGCACTTGGTGGTGGCTGGAGCGTGGGCAGCTGGTCTGAAGCGTAGAGGAGGAGCTCGACAGTCGTCCATCAGTGGGCGGTCGTTTACTCGGAAATAGGTAAAGGGATGGTGTTAGTTTTGATCTGTTTGGGTGAATGTAAAGCAGTAAGTGTGAACGGAGTGTGGCGAATGACTCCGGCAGAACTGATGTGTATTAACTGCCAATGGACGCATTAAAAGTGGAGAGACAATTTTTGTTGTGAAAATAAAAAGGCATGATTACTTAACTACTAGACATTGTCTGTAAGTGCTTATCCAGTTCAGGGCGCCGGTGGGTCCGGAGCCTACCACGGAATCACTAGGTGAAAGGTGGGAACACACCCTGGAGGGGGCGCCAGTCCTTCACAGGGCCCCACACACACACTTTCACTCACACATACGGACACTTTTGAGTCACCAACTACCAACTTGTGTTTTTGGACTGTGGGAAGAAAACTGGAGCAACCGGAGGAAACCCACGCAGACACAGGGAGAACACATCAAACTCCTTACAGACAGTCACTCGGAGGAAACCCACACAGACACAGCGAGAACACGCTACACTCCTCACAGACAGTCACTCGGAGGAAACCCACGCAGACACAGGGAGAACACGCCACGCTTCTCACACAGTCACCCGGAGGAAACCCACGCAGACACAGGGAGAACACACCACACTCCTCACAGACAGTCACCCGGAGGAAACCCACGCAGACACAGGGAGAACACACCACACTCCTCACAGACAGTCACCCGGAGGAAACCCACGCAGACACAGGGAGAACACACCACACTCCTCACAGACAGTCACCCGGAGGAAACCCACGCAGACACAGGGAGAACACACCACACTCCTCACAGACAGTCGCCCGGATGAAACCCACGCAGACACAGGGAGAACACACCACACTCCTCACAGACAGTCACCCGGAGGAAACCCACGCAGACACAGGGAGAACACACCACACTCCTCACAGACAGTCACCCGGAGGAAACCCACGCAGACACAGGGAGAACACACCACACTCCTCACAGACAGTCACCCGGACCGGGCCTCAATACTAGACAGTTATGTAGTAGTTGATATTTTGTGGGTTGTGCGTCGGACCCCTAGTGGATGAATCTGACGATTGAGTGTGTGCTGGAAGAATTAACCAAAGAGGGCGTATCTTGAAAGGCATGTCTTTCTTAGGATGGAGGTGTCACTATTATTGTCATCTTATCTTCGTCAGTATAACACTGGTCTCTCACATCCTCATGCACCCAGCCCCTGGAGCTGGAGCTTTTTAGAGCTGTGTGTGTGGGTGAGTGTGACATTAACTTGTACAGATGTATGATATCGTCTGAAAAATACATCCCACCCCGCCTCCTGACTTTTGATCTGTCACACACCTCACTTAGTAATCCTCCCTTTGTAAATGAATCCCAAAATATCACACAATCGTTGTTTGTTTTCTAGATGACGACTTGTCACGTGGCTCCTGACTCGAGTGCAGCCGCTTGGGGAGTGTCTCCCTGAGCTCAGGAGACGCTCTGGAGTTACAGGAGTTGATAGGATCCCTGCCCTCTTTTGCTCTCTGAACAGTCATACAGTTTTAACGCCCCTGCGTCAATTATTTACAACAGAGTCCTCCTTAGTGTTCTGAGCTCTCAGCTCTGCGCTACAGTGGAAATAGGCTGCACTTTAATGTTTAATAGTTGTTTAGCTCTTCTCCTGATCAGCAGCCCGTGTGTTTGTGTGAGTAAAGGGGTATAGAGTTGGTTGTGAAAAGCAGTGTGAGCCGTAGGTGGGTGGGTGGCAGATTTTCTGTGGGCTGCTTTCTCAGTCCCTGACATTTGCAAAGTTATGAGGTCACGACACGATCAGGAAAGTCATCTGCAGCTTGTGCAGATATTTCATGTGGCTGAGCTCGGTTAACCTGTGTGTGTGTGTGTGTGTCTCTCTCTCTCTCTCTCTCTCTCTCTCTCTCTCTCTCTCTCTCTCTCTCTCTCTCTCTCTCTCTCTCTCTCTACCCCTGAGTTCCTCTGTTTATCTCACATCTGTTTATCTTTGTGTGCCTCCCTTACTCCTCTCTGTCATTTCCTCTTTTCTGATATGTGTTTTTTCTTCTAATCTCCCTTCATGCTCATTTCTTTCTCCACCTCTGATTTCCTCTGCCTTTGTTTCTCTTGTAATTTGTCTCCCTCTTTTTTCCTCTCTATTTATCTATTATTTTTCACTTTCTAAATCCCTTACTCCATTTTCCTTTTTTCTTCTGATACCTGTATCTTTCTCTTTGTGTACTTCTCATTTCCTCTCCTTCTCATTGTTTCTCTTTCTTCTTGTATCTGTATGTCTTCATTGCTCTCTCTCTCTCTCTCTCTCTCTCTCTCTCTCTCTCTCTCTCTGTGTGTGTCATTCTACTAATCTACTTCAGTAGCTCCTCTCTACCTCACTTCCTCTGTTTCTTTTTTCGTCTCTCACACTTTCCTCTAGTCTCGCTTCATACTCTCTCTCTCTCTCTCTCTCTCTCACCCTTCACTTTCTATCACTTCTCCACTCTGTTTAATGGAAGCATGAGGCAGCACTGAATTTTTCATCTTGCTCGGCTCAGCCAGGTCTCGTTGAGATCAGACGGCTGGAGGTGGTGCCAACCTCGGACAATTTGATCATAGTCTTTAAAATCTTTAAAAAATCTCACGTTTAAAGTGTACATATATATTATTAAATACTGTACAAAAAGGATGAATGAGGACTTTTTTTACACAGGAACTAACAGTTCCTTCCGATGAAGAAGTCAATGACCTGGGAACCGTGGGCTTCTGGGATACATTTTCATATCTTCCCTGGAGTCTTATTTCAGTGCCCTCAGTGTCCTGAGAGGAAGGCGGAGTTGAGAGGCGGGGCTTGTATCCGATGCACAATGAGTTTTTGTCCAGTTACGACTCCATTTGAGAGCGCACGAGTCTCTGGAGCGAAGCTGCGGCGCTCGACTTTATTTTTCTCGGCGGTGTCACTGTAAACGGCAGGCTTTAAGTGTGGGTTGGTGCTCCGTCCCCAGAAAGG